>NW_007048367.1:13622-70904 GCF_000164805.1 Carlito syrichta
TCTTGGTTGAAATTGTTTATCTTTGAGAACTTTGAATATTGGACTCCAAGCTCTCCTAGCTTGAAGGGTTTCTGTAGATAAATCTGCAGCTATTCTGATTGGTCTTTCCTGGTAAGTAGTCTGACCTTTTTCTCTTGCTGCTTTTAGGATTTTTTCTTTTATACCTACTTTGTTCAGGCAGATTAATATGTGCCTAGGAGTTGGTCTTCTCATTTGTTGTCTTGCTGGGGTTCTCTGAATTTCTTATGTTTGAATTTTCACATCATTAATGAGGTGAGGGAAGTTTTCTTGAATAATTCCATGGAATGTTTGTTCCAGGGTGGTCTCTGTCTCTCTTTCTGCCTCAGGAAGGCCAATTACTCTTAGGTTCATTCTCTTGAAGTAATCGCTCATCTCTTGAAGGTTTTGTTCTGTCTTTAAGCTTCTTTTCTGTTTTTGACAGTTTGGTATAGTTCTATATTTTGGTCTTCAAGTTCTGAGATTCTGTCTTCTGCTTGGCGAAGTCTGCTTTCCATGCTTATCAGTTTGTTATTTATTTCAATCGCAGTATTCTTTACTGCTGTTATCTCATTTATCAACTCCTTCCTATTTTCCTCTTGTCTCTCCTCAATTCTTTGTATTCTCTCTATTAATGTCTTGATGTCTGGGTTTGTAGTATGTGATCAGTCATTCTGGGGGCTTTTCATTGTTTGCATTCTGAAGTCTGTTTTCTCAATATCTCATCTCCCAAGGGTCTGTGTGAGACCTGTATTCTTCTTTTGATTTTTCTTCATTTGTGTAAATTTGCCTCCCCACTTTTTCCTTTTTATTTTTTCTCCCTCTGTCTTCTTTAAATCTGTTGTTCAGGGGTGGTGGGATTGTTTTTTGCTTCTATTTGCTCAATCTCCTATTCTTCCTTGAATCTTCTGGCTTTGTTCTGTTCTGAGGCTGGACTGTAGGTTGAGGGTTATACCCTTTGCAGCTTTGAGATTTATTTGAGGAGGGAGCTGTGATTCAAAATTTATCTGCAGATCCCAGTATCCACTGATAGGTGTATGAATACACTGGATCCTGCTTCCCACCGCCTTGTAATCTGTTCATGAAGTGGGGATATTGGTTTGCTCCCAGGAAGTAAAATGATGTAATAAAAGGGAAAGAAATGGAACAGAGAAAGGGGGAAGCAGAAGGCGGAGACAGGAGAGTAAAAGGGAGAACAGACAGAAGTACCCACTAATAAATGAAAATAGACCTGAAGACAGATAAGAGTAAAAGAAAACAAAAATAAAAGCAAACCAAAAACAGCGACAACAACAAACAAACTAGGACATATAATCACACAGACACACAAGCTGACCTACTTTCTTAAGATGCAGTGTTCTCTTACACAACCATGAGGTCTTAGCTCCCAAGTTGGAGGTTGGGCAGAGCTGGGTGGGTGAGTCACTGCAGGTCCCTGCCTGGCCACAGGGCTCCAGCTGTTCTCTGGTCCTGCTGTAGTCAAGGGCGAGTTGGGGGAGGTGGAGTGCAAGACTGCTAGGCTTACTGGTCAGCGTAGAGGTCAGGGTGGCTAGGGGCTGGGTGGTATGGTCACCAAGGGAGCCCAGAGCTCCACGGGGAAGGAGCCTTGGATCTCCCTGGGCGGTGGAGGCTTGGGGCCTGGTGGGGTGCTTCAGTCAGGAGGGAAGTCTGTAGCTCTGAGGGGCAGGCACATAGGGACTCTGGCAGTGGCAACTCAAGACGGGGGTGGGCGCTTCAGCCAGGGTGGAGACCTGGAGCGCCGAAGCGTCTGAATATCTGGATAGGGGCCTGGAGTTCCCAGTGCCCGGGCATGGACACCGGGGCCTCCGCCGGGGTGGCGGCTCGAGGTGGGGCTGGGTGCTTCAATCCAGGCGGGGACCTAGAGCTCCGAGATGCTGCCACCTGGGGCCTGCTCAGGAGTGGCGGATCCAGGCAGGGTTGGGTGCTTCAGCCCGGGCGGGGGTGCAGAGCTCCAAGGCACGGGCGCTGGGGGCCTGGTGGGGCACCCCAGGGAGGGATGGAGCCCGCAGCTCCAAGGGGCAGGTGCCACGGCCACCCTGGGCAATAGTGGCTTGAAATGGGGTTGGGCGCCTCACCCAGAGCAGGGACCGGAGCTCTGAAGGGCAGGTGGTGGCAGCAGCTTTGGACCGCGTGCAGGGCATTTCAGCCAGGAATTGAGCTGGTATTTCTGTGAGGCGGGCACCTAGAACCTCCCTGGGTGATGGCAGCTTGAGATAGGCTGGGCGCCTCACACAGGGAGGGAACTCAGAACTCTGAGGGGCGAGCACCGGCTACGACTTTGGGCCGTGGTGGGGCGCTTCAGCCAGTGATGGAGCCTGGAAGTTCCAAGGGGTGGGCATGGAGGGTCACCAAGGCCTGAGACTGGGCCAGGTGCCTAGCCAGGGAGGCAGCTGGCAGTGACTAGGTGCCGGGCAGATCAGTGTAGCCAGCAAGGGAACCCAGATCTCCACAAGGCGGTGTCCGAGGGCCTTCACGGGCAGTGGCAGGCTGCTTGGGGCCGGGTGGGACGGTGTCGCCGCCGCTGGGGACGGAGCAGCAGTGGCAGAGGGGCTGCGGCAGCCGGTGGTGCATGGGACCGAGGGTCTCCAGGCCTCGGACCGGTGCGGCTGGTGGTGGGTGGGAGGTGGGGAGAAGAAAGCAAGTGTCTTTATGGGAACTCACTTTCAGAGAATCTCTCAGTCCCACCTGTGCCGTCACCATCTTACCGGAACTCTTTAATTTACTTCTTTAAAGACCAAATCTTCAAATGTAGTCACATGCTAAAGTACTGGAGGTGAGTACTTAACATAGAAATTTTTTTGGGGGGGGACATAATTCAGCTTATAGCATTAGGCTTCTCTGTTGGCAACGCAACTCCAAAGAGTAAAGCAGGTGGATCTAAGGTTAAGTATGCCTCATTAAAGTCTTTACAGGTGTACCATACACATGTCACTTATTCTGAATGAACCAATCACCTATCCCTGAACCTCTGTAAGGGTGGAGTGGGTAAAGTGGTAAAGAGATGTCAACCACTTTGCACTGTCTAGACTCCACCCACATGGAGGAAACATCGAGAGTGGGGCAGACATGTGTCCCTACCAGCAGTCCACATTTGATTCACCCCTGCACCCTCAACACCTAATGCAGGCCTTGACTCATGGAAGGCATGCAGTAAGACAAGCGTCTCTTTTGTGACATTTCATCTATTGCTTTGTTTGTTTTGGTTACAACACCATTGTGCCATGCTACTCTTGCATCTCTATGTCTATTTTCTTCCTCCTGCACCTCAACTGTCAACCCAGCAAGGAGAAAGGATTGCTGGCATCCCCGACTACACACTGCATTGTACCAGGCTCACAGCAGCTGTCTGGTGGGGTAGCACAAATGGATCTCTGGGTTATTTCTGGCTACCAAGTTTCTCACACTGCACATAGGTCTGAGAAATGACAACGTGGTGAAGCAGACCCTGGCTAAGCACGTGGAGGAGAAACCTTGAGGCACAGGACTGATAACTATCTTCCAGGTCTGACCAAGTCACGGTGGCAACAGTCACTGGTCCCTGCGGTCCTCATGGGCAGTTGGGTTGGTCTGCCAGGTGTCCCTGCCTTTGAGAAGAAAGACGGGTGCGAGGAACCCAGCCAAACATGCACAGCTCTGCTGCAGAAGCCAAAGTGGCCCTCTGAAAGATTAATGGGGCATTTTTGCTCTCAGCTTCTTGACAAGAGAGAACGGGGAAAGCTTTCTGAAAAACAGCAGCAGTTTCTGGCAGAGATTCCAGAGGAGGGATTGAACACTGCAGGATAGCCCCTCGGTGTTTTTTTCCCAGTCCTGGCTTTATTTTTTTCCCACAGTCTGTCACCATCCTGCTTCTCATTTCTTCTTCGGTGCTTTGTCCTCCCCAAATGATTGTGCCTTTCCTTTCATGGGCACTGCCTTTCAATCTTCCTTCTGTGCTCATTCATCAGAGGTGGGTGGGAGGGGCACTTTGCACATTGGGAGTTGCAGACTTCAAGATGCAACCTGAGCTTACAACGCAACTCTGCACATTTCTGGAATGTGTGTAGAGAACGTGGATTGTGTTTGTCTCCTTCTTGGGAGAATGGTACCTACACATTTCATTGGAAACATCCCTCCCTACTGAAGGCGATTCTGGTGGAGATGTCAATCACGCAGAGGCTTCGCTTGCCCCCTTTTCCCAGTCAGCGGTGGGCACATGATTCTGCCTGATGTGCTAATTGGTCTGTGGCAACCAATTAAGCTTAGTCGGTATTCTTCTAGAAATCACTCTGGGCTGCAGGCTGGAGGGCCTATGGCAACCCATGGCTTTTGGGACCATCTTTCTTCCCCATGGAGGAGAAACTTCCGGAAGGTGAAGCAACACAGAACAAAGCAGCATCAAAGACAGATGGGACTCCTGGCTCCAGGAAGGAAGGTAGGTCAACTTCTATACCCTGTAGTCTTCCATCTTATGTGCCCTTGTGTTTTTTTTCATTCTTTGGTTGTTTGAACTACTTTAAATTTGGTTGTTGTCACATGGAACCAATGGAGACCTAGTGATCACACTGTGCAACTTTAAGCAACTCATTTAACTTCCTGGAGCCTCAGTTTTCTTACCTCAAAATGGACTTCCTGATCCTTATGCTCATATAAGTGAGATGCATCCATAACAAACATGCTTCCCCCTCCTGTAATACTCATCATGACTTTAGTATTCATTTCTGTACTACTCTCCACTAGAGAGTTGGGTGGGTGAGGTGGGGGTCATACCTTCATCTTTAGCACTTACCCTGGGACACAGAAGGGGCTCAACAATTGTTGAATCACTCCCATTTACCCTTCTTTCTTTCTTCTTTCAGGAATCTAATTAGAGCCTCTTGCTTGTGCCTCTTTCCTTCTGTTTCCTTTCTTTCCTGGGCCAAGTTTCCAGCCAATTTCCTCTAATCCTCCCATAGGTAAGTCTTCTTGCCTGGGTACTTGGTGGACGTGCAAAAATTATGGTCATCAGGAATTGTGTGCTCACATGTAAAGAAGGTCTGTTCCAGCCATCCTTGCCAGGGAAAGGGAGATCAGCCAACTGTGCCCACAAGTGGCTAGTTGCCGTGAATACTGCAAAGCTTGAATGCCCAGAAATTATTGCTAGTGCAAGAATTATATCCAACCAAAGGGAATTTTCACTTGGTGTTAAAGTGACCACTCATGAAGTTAGTCACGTGCAGACTCTATTTCTTTCCTCTCTTTCCCAAGCCTGGCTGATGTAGTCTTCCCCACAAGGGACACAGTTAAACTGTTAGTTACACTGGAGCATTCCCATGCAAGCTCATGGTGATCCCAAGGAAAGCATGTTGACAAGCAAACTCCTTTATCCTCCTTATTCCCAAACTGATTCCTTCTTCTGGCTTTCTAGTTTGGGGAAATGACACCAATATTCTCCCAGGACCCAGGCCCCAACCTGGGTGATCATATTAAACTTCTTTCACCTTGTCCCTAAGTCATGGATAGTCCATCTCAAACTCATCTCCTCTTTTACTTCCATCATCCTAATTCAGGATCACTGACCTTTCATCTGTGTTATCTCAGGAGACTTCTATCAACTTACAGAGAAGTCAGTTTACTTGCTCTTGATAATGTTGCTAGCAATAGGTAGTTCTGATTTTAAAGTCCATGCCTCCCACCTGCTACAGGTTCAGTTGTATCCCTCATCCCACCCCAAATTTACAATTCTTTTCTTGAAGGTTTAACCCCCTCCTCTGCCAAAGTGATGGTATTTGGAGATGGGGCCTTTGGGAAGTGATTAAGTTTAGATGAGGATGGAACCCTCATGATGGGATTAGTGCCCTAAAAAGAAGAGACACCAGAGGGTTTAATTGCTCCCTCCCTCCATGTACACACAAATAAAGGGTTACATGAGCACACAGCACACTGGCAGCCATCTACAAAGCAGGAAGAGGGCTCACACCCAAACCTGACCATACTGGCATCCTGATCATGAACTTCCAGCCTCCAGAACTGTGAGAAAATAAATCTCAGTTGGTTAATCCACCCAGTCTATGGTATTTTGCTACGGCAGCCCAACCTAACTAAGGTACCACCCCAAATGAGCTACACTTGACATGCAGATGAAGAAATGAGGAGTTATTATAGTGCTGTTTGAAGGAAAGTCTTTGGCCAAAACTCTTAGCCTCTGGAAAGAACCACTTTCCAGAGCAAAATTCATGCCCTTTATATGTTTTTGGTATAAGTCAGTTTTATTACTTATGTGATGATCACACCTCATATTAACTAGTTTTCAAAAATAACTGTTTAAATTGCCATTTAAATGTGAGATTTATGATCATACTTGGGGACTCTCAGCTTTTCCTATACCATCCTGGCTAAAGAAAACAAGTAGCTAAATCACTTTCCCTTTTAAATGTTTCCTGAAAACAACTACTGGGTTTAGTAAGATAGATAATCATCTGCTTATCATTTAGGAGCTTAACCACTTTTTAACCTAAATTCATTTATATTAGAAAGGCCTGGTGACTATCAAAGTCCTTGACTCTTGGACGTTCTTAAGCCCTTCTACCTTTTGGGTCCTGCCTGCCTGCCTCTAATGTAAAATCACAAGGCTTGAGACCTCAGCCCTTGAAAATAGTAGAATCTGTCAGGGCTGTCAGAAGCTTTCAGGAGAAACAAAAACCAGCTTATGGAGGAATTTTTAAAGCCTTTATATAATGTTAATTATAGTCACTGAAGGTCAAAAGACAGGGAAGGGGAAGCAAACCAGAATGAGAGGAATATTGTAGGTAGGAGTTTATTAATCAGGGTGACGTTAAGTTATGCTGCAGTAATAAATTCCCAGGTCTCAATGGCTTTTGCACGAAAATTTATTTTAGTCACCTCAAGTCCATTGCAAGTCCTGTGGCTCTCCAGGGAAACTCCCAGGTGTCATTCAGGAAGCCACTATGCTTTTATCTTGTGATTCTAGTAACTCAACACATGGTTTCTGAGGTCACTGAGTTCAGGGAAAATAAAGCTAACGAATCACGAAGGAGCTTTTCACTACCTCAGCCCGGAAAGGATACATGTTACTTTCGTTCATAGTCCACTGGCCAGAAATAGCCATGTGTCTTTGTCCAGTTTGCAAGGCAGCTGCACAGTGGTGAGAACTCGTGCATATTCAATGAGCAATCAGGGTCTCTGTCTTGAGGGCAGGGTTCAGGACAATTAATTTACTTTTAATTCAATTACTAGGTAGTGCTCTAAACCATATGAAACTTTCACCTTTCTATTTCTGTTCTTCCTTCCCTAGAAACTGTAGCAGAAGGGGAGATAGAAGAAAGGTAGAAAGGGGGAAATAGTGATTTACTCATAAATTTGGCTTTTATTTCCTTGGCAGACAATTTGAAATTTACATTTTATCTAAGTTTAGAGATTTTAATACTTTTTAAAAAGAGCATCACAGAGTAGCCTGACAACCTGCATTCTAATTCTAATTATTTCATTAACTAATCTGTTGGCTTGAATATCTAACTGCTTCTCTGATTTTTAGTATGCTCATGGAGACATTGGGAATGGTAACTCACGTCCTTCGCCATGTGATTATAAAACTCAAATTCGATGTGTGAGATACTTCCCAAAATGCTCTGCTTGTGACCCAGTGTGATGCCTCTGAGACAAATTTCTACCCCCAAATAACCCTGCTTATCTTTAAGAAACAGAAAGAGCTGAGGACAGAAGTTCCTCTCTTGACCAACTAGCTAAACTGGTGAAATTCAAGGTGGCAGTCCACTTGACCCTGAACAGTGTTGAACCTTGTTATGATATGCTTTCCCTACTAAATGACACACTCCTCAGCGGCCATGACAGGAAACGTAGGACCACAAGAGGAGAAAAAAAGAATGTGATCCAAATTCTGGGAAATCTTTGCCCATCTCCAGAAAAGAATGGGTATTCTTCCCCTTGCTTTTAATGTCCAACCCCTTCATTAAAGAAACCCTATATTTCAATACCCTCTCCTTTCACCTGGTAAGAAATTGATTTTGTGAATCATGTTCCCACTTCTTCATTTGCATGGCCATAAAATTAAAGCCTGCCCTGTTTGACCCTCACTTGTGATTGCATATACTGGCTTTGCAACACTAGACAGGAAAAAAACCCATTTTGGGGGCAAAGCTGACTTTGTTGGTAACATGCACGTAGTAGGTGCTAAACAGTTTGTTGAATGAATACCTGTGAGCAAATTAACTGCTTCCCATTTGATCTAATAGAAACTGCTAGTACTTACTACGATATTAAACATAAAAGGTACAAGAGGCATAGGGTCATTTTAGTGCATCAGAATGTCATGGTTGGTAAATTTATTCCTGTGTGGAAAATGAAGATAACTCTCATATTACTCCACTAAACTATTGTAAAATTCAAATTAGATTATCCGTGACAACATTGTGTAAATTATCAAGTGCCATATAAATGTAAAATATTAATATTAATAGCATTACAACTAGGGCTGGCTTCATAACGTGTGACCTATGTAGTTACATAGGGCCCTGAACTTAGAGGAGTCTCACATTTGGTTTAGTGATCTGCTATCACCATCTTAAAATTATTAATCATTTTAAATAAGGGACCCCACATTTTCATTTTGCACTGAGTGCCACAAATGATGTAGCTAGTCCTAGTTGTGATTCAAAATGTTACTTCTTTTTATTTAAAAAATGGGGGAGTTTTATATACTTTTTCTGGTTCCTCTCAATCCTAAAATTATATGATCCAAAAAATATTCCAAGTGTTGTGCCATTTTTATTTATTTATTCATTCTTAAAATCCTTCTGCTTCTACCATTCTTCTATTTCTAATCAAACATTTTTAGAAGTATCTGTTATTTCTCACAAGCTCTCAATCTTTCAGTTTCCACTCCTGTGAAGCTCTGGGAAAAGAATTTATTTTTCCCACTAGATTCAATCTACTTAGCAAAAATCCTTGGAGACAATTTCAACTTTGTATTTTTATGAGGTCTCTTTCAAAGTATGCCCATGCTGCATGCTTAATGGTCTGGATTCTAGACTGGAGACTTGCATTGGTATTGAGTAATGTGTTTTATGTTTTTGCAGAAGTACATATTTTTAAAACATCTGCATTATAAAAAAGACCTCAGAGTTACAGTGTTCTGCTTCTGAATCACAGAAGCTGAATGTAGCAGAAAATGTAGAAGACTTGGCCGTAGTTGATTTATGTTCGTGTTCTTGCCCTATCATTTATTGGATGTGTGAACCTAACAAAGTTGGTTAAATCTCTCTGGGCCTTAGCTTTCTTATCTGTATGATGGGGTGGCAGCTGGCAGGGGTGGGAAGTACCTACTTCATAGGGTTCTAGGGAGTAGATATAAAAAGAATGTTCTTGAAATTCCTTTTAAGATGTGATGTCTCCATAAAAGGGACTAACACTCTATAGAGACTTTGCTTTTGCTTTTTTCATTCTAAGCAATTTCATCCCATGAATGAGTTAATCAGCCATAATTACCTAAAAAACTAAGATGACCCTATACCCCCTGCATTATTTCTCATGATTAACTTCACAGATTCCACAGGGTTAGTAGAAAACAGTTTAACCTGCTGATGAATATTTATTTAGTGACTATCTTTGCTTGGCACACACCAACAATTCTGATAGTAGGTCTAATCTGAAAAATAAAACTGCATACCCTTATAGATTCCATCATAAATAATTCATTGACAAATATTTATAGGCATTCACTCTATGCTGGGCTCATAATGTAAAGATTTTTAAAGGAGAGATAGGCGTTGCTACACAGATTGCAACAGAGAGTTTAACCAAATCCTTTTTTTTTTAATGTGGCAAGGAGTGGAGGAAAGTTGGTGTAAAATGCTATAAGTAGAAACTCTCAGGGAATTAATAGCAAAATACCAGATGGGCCATTTCAGTTGAAGAACAGTAACTCCTTGGGCCAGGGGTGAAATGGGTAGGGGAGAAAAGTAGAAAATTAAATGTTCTCCATACTAGCATAAAGAATTATAAATGTCTCCAAGGAACCTCAAAAAGAAGGGAGTCAAGGGATCTAGAAAAGAAAGAACCTGACAGAGATTAATGTTGGGTGGGGGGAGGGGTGAAGGGGAGAGAAAAGCACAGCAGTAGAGATGCCTGGGTCCTGAGACCCTAAGACGGAGGAGTTCCTAGGGGTGTCCAGGAGAAGCTCTCCGTGGCAGGAACAGTGGCCAGCCTGCAGCTGGGTCAGTTGTGCATTGCACAACTTCTGGGAGAAAAATCAGTCTCCTGGTTCATAGAGTTACTGAAACAATTTTTCAGCAGATGATAATAAAGATCTTCAGGGTTGCACTTTTTTCTAATTCACACAAAGTCATCATTTGGACGAGCAGGACCGCTCTGGCCAGGGGAATTTTGGGAATAGCTGTTCACATATGTGTTGCTTCCAGCAATGTAGCCTGTCAACCCATTGCTCTTGGGCATCACCCCAAAATGTTCACATAAATTACACCACACATAATTTTCTTGAAAGGGTGGGATTTTGGAGAGCTCAGCTCGGTAGACATAGAGTGGTAAGAAAGGAAGAGCCTACACGAAATAAGCTATCCTATGGGCCTCTGTTGCTTTTTTCATTTAACCCTTAGGATTATAAAATCTAGATTTTTTTTCAGAAAAAAACAAGAAAGGAAGAACTCTACATGGAGACATCAGTAAGGGATGGAAAATTCAGTGTAAACCTGGAGTCATCAGGAAACGCAGAAGTACCTAAAGAATCCTTGTGGACATGAGGGGCTGGGGAGACACAGTATAGGTTCTATTATTTTTAAAATGAGTATTCAGGCAGTTTTTATTTTAATATCATAGGACAGGGTAGCTCCAGCAGGCTGGAGAACTTGGGGTCTCTATAAAACCAACGTCAGTGTTCTAGGTGCTAGCAGTATTAAACATGCCTTTCAAATAAGATCTCCTTCTGCTCCACAGATACTCCAGCAATTCTGTTAAGCCTTCATCCTTAAAGGCACACCAAAAGGGGGCTACAGACTTTTAAACTCTCCCCACTAGATGTGGTCTGACGGATAAATTCCCAGACAACGCAACCAAGAAACTCAAACCCATCTTTCTCCCTCCTAAATTCACTACATGGCTTTAGGAAAAATTCTGTGATCTGTCTTTCCTCTCCAGTCAGTTGTGCTCAAAGCATTAACAACAAGAGCTTCCTTGGCTATAGACATCTTTGGAAAATGCAAAAGAACTGTAGAAATGAAGGAAATGATGCATGTAGAGGTATATTTCCTTGTCCCTGGATGATGCGGGATCACATTCAGAACAGCAAGGGACGCTGGGACGGGTCACCCTTCTTTGCAGAAGGAAGACTCAGGCCTGGTCTAAGTGGTTGCAGCTGCTCAGAAGTGGCGCTCGCTGAGGCCCAGGAGGTGTCCTCACGGCCCACAGCAAAGGTTTTTACTGGAAAGTGTGCAACTTTCTCTGCCCCTCATCACCCCCAGAATTTGTAATCTAGATTCTAAACCACATGAGTCATGCCGAACATGACTTTTGTAGTCAAACTTTTGTAACTAATTATCAGTTGGAGTCAGTGCCACAAAATCTGCATTTCTACCCTGGATTTTATTAAAATGCCTTTGATATCAGCCCGTGGCTGTGATGAGTGTGTTGCCAGTACACGTGATGGGGTTTTTCCTTCTCCTTGAGGAAAGCCCCGGTAGGCTTTGTAAATCAGTACTATTAACTGGAATGGCAGAGACTTACTGTAAGTGAGCGCTATTGCTTCCGCTTTTAAGAAACAATGAACTATTTCCTGGCTTTTCCATTAGGAAGGCTTTTGGGGCTGGTGAAAAAATGGAGTAAATAACAAATATACTTAAGGAACAAGCATGATAAATGGCAATTCAGAAGTATTCTCCAAGTCAGTGCCTTATTGCTCAGGAATCTGCATTTACTGCTCAGGAAAATCCAGCCTCCGTGGATGCTTTAATGCATGCTCAGAAAAACCCAGAAAACACAGAAACACATTAAACTCTAGGATTCAACTCAAGACTTAAGTCTTCCTTGAATGGATGGGGTTAGGTTACCAATGCCACTTATTGACTTCTTATCCTTTACATTGGAAACTGCTATAGGGGCGTGGTGGGTGGGGAGAGTAAGGGGAGATTTCATCTTCCTCCTTAAGATCATCTGCTGGGAATGGAGGAAAAGGAGAGAGAAGAAAGGAAAACAGCTTGTATCCTAGCATCTTCTTAGGACTTCTGAGCCTAACAACATATAAACTCTGGAAGATAGGATCAAACTCTCAGACCAGAACACATTCCCCCAAATCGCTATCTCTCCTTCCATCCTTGGCCTCAGAGAAGTAGGTTCCCCCATGGGTGAAGCTCCTTCATTCATTAGCTCTTGGGAAGCTCTCTTTTCCTCAACTATTCCAATGTATTGCTTTACCTCAGCTGTACAACGTCTTAATCACTTCAGCCTCTTGCCTCTACAGACCTGCTCAGGTCCTCTCCATCCAAGGATGAAAAATGCCTTCTCTTTTCTTTCCGTCACAGCTGAATTTCAAAACTGCTGCCCAGCACTCTTTAGCTCCTTACCTTACGTTTGCCCTGACACCCACAGCAATCTGGCTTCTTCTCCAACCATGCCCCTGAAACTTCTAAGAGTCACCATGTGCCTTCCATTGGCCACATCCTTAAAAACTCTTCAGTAATTATTGGAATTTACCTTTCGGCTGCAATTATTTTCACACTGATTTTTCTGACATTCTTTCTTCCTACCGGTTGTAGGATAATGATTTCTCCTCCTGCTGTTTCCAGTTGCTTTTTTAAAATTTCCAATATCAGTTTATTTTCTTTAACGGGCCTTTAAATGTAGGGAGGCCACAGGCTCCCATCCTCACTTTTCTTCATCTGTAAAGGAGGAGGATGATGTTGCTGGTGGAAATATGAAATGGTGCAGCCACTTTGAAAAGCAGTCTGACAGCTCCTCAAAAAGTTAAATATAGAGTTACCATTTGACCCAGCATTTTCACTCCAATTGCTCATAACAGCATGATTTATAATAGCCAAAACGTAGAAACAACACAACTGCCCATCAATGGACAAATGGAAGAATGCTTATAATATATACAGACAATTGAATATTCAGTCATACAAAGAAACGAAGTGCTACCTACTACAGTGGCAACATGAACGAACCTTGAAAACATGCTATCGCCTGAATGAAGCCAGTCACAAAAGACTCATATTGTATGATTCCATTTATATAAAATGTCTAGAATTGTAAGATCTATAATGATAGGAAGTGGATTAACGGTAGTCTAGTAACGGGGTACAGACATGCAGAGAATGAGGGACGACAGCTGTCTTAGTCTGTTTATGTAGCTGGAACAAAATATCACAGACTAGGTAATTTACACTGAGCAGAAATTTACAGTTCTAGAGGCTTGGAAGTCCAAGGTGAAAACACCAGCATTGGTGTCTGTTAAGGGCTATTTTCTGTTTCCAAGATGGTGCCTTGTTGCTGTGTCCTCATATGGTGGAAGATGGAAAGGAAAGATGGGAAAATTCTCTCTGAAGCCTCTTTATAATGGCATTCATTCACTCATAAGTGTGGAGTCCTCGTGACTTAATCACTTCCCAGAAGGCCCCACCTATTAATACTACCACAACGGGTATTAAGTTTCATTACAAATTTTAGAAGGACACCACATTCAAACCACAGCAATAGTTAAACATTAATGGCTATTTTTAGGGATAAAAAATATTCTAAAGTTGATTGTGGTGATAGTTTCGCAACTCTGTGAATTTGCTAAAAACCACTGAATTGTGTACTTTAAATAGGTGACTTGCATGGTATGTGAATTATATCTCAATAAAGCTGTTGACAAATTTAAAAAAAATAAGGGAGAGGAGGATGATATGCCTAAGTAATCAAAGGCTTGGGAGAGATTGACAAGATGAATCATAAGCAAACTTTAGCACAATAACCAGCATGTAACAAGTGCTCAATAATTGCCAGATATCAATACTGTTATTATACTTTCTTTGGTTGCATCTTATGTTCAAAGTTCCTTTCATTGCAAGACACAGAAAGCTCCATGAACAGAAATGTGAGGGATTCAGAGAACTCACAGAATTCAAGGGCTGGAAATAAATTTGTTAGTATTATTTTAAACATATCTAATACTACATAATAAAAATACTTTTAAAGAGTCATCAATAGGTTGAGTTGAGCTTGGTTTTTTTTGTTGTTTGCTTGTTTGGTTTTTTTTTTAGTTGGAGTCTCACTCTGTTGCCCAGACTGGAGTGCAGTGGCTGCTCCCGGCCACCGCAGCCTCGACCTGCTGGGCTCCGGCGATCCTTCCGCCTCAGCCTTCCAAGTAGCCGGAATTACAGGCGCGTGCTACCACGCCCAGCTGATTTTTTGATTTATTGTAGAGATGAGGTCTCGCTGCACAGGAGGGTCTCAAACCCGCGGGCTCAGGCAATCCACTCACCTCAGCCTCCCAAAGGCACGGAATTACAGGCTGAGCCACCGAGCCCGGCTTGAGCTTGGTTTTTAACTTATATTTATAATACTGACAGCTAGCTTATTCATGCAGGAAGTTAGACAACAGGTATCTTTTGTATCTAGGTGTTTGTATTATTTTGTTTGGGGAAGCACCAACAAAGTTCAATTTGAAATGAGAATCTTTGGAGGGGGATAGGATTTACACTTCTACTTTTGGTCACTTAGTGACTTTCCTGGATTTTCACGAGAAGGAGAGCAATGAGGGCTCACGATTTGAGTAGTGGACTTCCTTTAAGGAATAGTTAACAGAGGTGGCATTGGGATAATTGTTTTTCCTTAAACATGCAGTCAGATTCTGAAAGCTCATTCTGTATTGAGCCAGTAAAACACAGCAATTTAAACAGTGAAGGTATAGACCCTAAGGAATACTTTTTCAAGTATAAGTCACTACTATATCTCCCCTTTTCATAGCTTATATTTCTCACAGTTATTTATCACTGCCTTCATTTGTCTGTGGAACTTAGGTGCTTTTGTCAAATGTTATGACATAAGCTTTGAGTAGAGATCATGTTTGCCTTGTTCATTGTCTAATACCCAGCCAGAATTTGAATCACTCTGAAGGCATTCCTTAAATATTTTGAATGAATAAATGAATGTATACGTATATAATCTGTATAAAAGACCAGATGCTACACAGACTTACAGACGTGTGCATCTATCTATACATGTACATCTACAATCTAGAGATCAGGTTCACCTCAAGTGAAACCTGTGATGGTTAATTTTGTGTCAACTTGACTAAATCATGGGGTGCGAAGATATTTGGATAGACATTTTTTCTGAGTATGTGTGTGAGGGTGTTCCCAGATGGAATTAATATTCAAATTGGTAAACTTGGTAAAGCAGATTGTCCTCCCTAGTTGGAAGGCCTCATCTGGTCTGTGAGAGCCTGAACAGTACAAAAGGTGGAAGAAGGGAGAATTTGTTCCTTTTACCTGACTGGTTGAACTGGGACATTGGTCTTCTCCTGCCCTTAGACTGAGACATACACCATTTGCTCCCCTGGCTCTCAGGCCTTTGGACTTGGACTTAACCACATCACTAACTTTCCCAGGTCTTCAGCTTGTAGATGGCAGATCATGGGACTTCTCATCCTCCACAACCAATTCCTCATAATAAATTCATCTCCCTGTTCATTCATTCATCCATCAATATCTATATATCTATCAATGGCAAATATGTATGAGTGTGTATGTATATTTATATGTTTTGTTGGTTCTGTTTCTCTGAAGAACCCTGACTAATATAAAACCCTTGTAGCGATTGCGTGTATTTGTGTCAGGATTGGACTGTGATTCTGGAATTTCTTCTATCTATAATCCTATTTTTCTTCAAAGCACCTGGATTCCGGTTGACATACTAGAAAATAGGGACAGAGATAGAGGGTGTGGGATCATGGTCCTGCAGGAACCACCACCTGAACAGCATTGCCCCTCTGACTTCCCTTTCCTTTGTGAGAGTAGATTACCCTTAGTGCACTAATTAGACTTACACCTCTCCTGAAAGCTTGGTTAAAGTGACTCACAGTCTCAATATAGAGGTGCATTTAAAGGCTTCCCCCTTAGCATCTCTGATTTATAAATAAGTTTCAGAATTTTTCTGGCAGTTGTGACTGTTCTTTTGCAAAGAAGGTTTTATTCTTTTCTATGGACAATAGCATTTAACAAATACAGTTAAACCTTTGATGTGCCCTTAATATGGATTTTAAGAGAAATATAGAATGGTTTTAGCCAAGGATGATTTTGATAACTATGGGCTTAGAGTTAATGATAAATAAATTTAGAAGTGAAATAGAGTGTTCAGAGATCTGCTTTAGAGTAGTTGTTCAAAGAGCCCAAGAATGACAAAATTCATGTGAGAAAAGACATTAGTCTATGGGTCTATGAGAGATAAAGTCATAGAGGAGAATTAGGGCTTGCTTTGGAGTTTCTTTGTTTTTTTACTAGCTTGTTATTTAACTTTGGGTCAATGATTTACCTACCCCTTTGGATCTCTGTTTCCTCCTTTGTCAAATGGGAATAATAATATCCCGCTTGCTGTGGTAGACATTGGGATGCACCACCCTGAGTCACTTTAAATTGAAGAATTTGCTGCTCTGTTGTCGGGGACTGCATTTAGTACAGATTGTTCCCACTGCAGAGATCAGCCTCATTCAAGATCACACCCCTTCCCAAGATGGCCCACATCTGAGGACTGTTTGGTATGAGAGTGTAAAGATGAGGCCCTCCTGGTCCAACTGGAGTCAGCTTGGAAGGATGATAGTCCCTGTGGGGTCAGTTCAAGCTGTCACTGGACCAGTATCTCAAGTTGACTTTTCCTTCTGCCTACTCCTTACTTCCTTTCCCTTCCTCAGGTGTTGGTCCCAAAGACATTCCTTAATAAACATTTTGCATGCTAAACACTGTCTCTTGGTATGCTCCCTGAGAAATGCATGTTAATTTAGATATTAGATATTTGTCACTGAAATTAGAAAGCACTAATTCAGTTAGAGATGCTTAGGCTGGTGCACTGGAAACGTCAGCCTAAGAGAGATGTTTTTGCTTTCTATTGCTCCATAGTAAACCACCTGAAAATTGAGTAACTTAAAACAACAAGAATTTATATTTCACACTTGTGAGGCTTGAGCATGTGGTTCTTCTGCTTCAGGTGGCAATAGCTAGGGTACTAGAAGGTCTGGAAGGTCCAAAAGTCCTCAGTCAATGACTAGTAGTTGATGGTGGTCACCAGCTGGATGCTTACCTAGAACTATGATCCAGGGGCTTTGGTTCTTTTCCACATGGGCCTCTTCACATAGCTTTTTGGACTTCCACACAACATGGCATCTGGGTTCCAAAAAAGAGCATTCCAAGTCTACAGATTCCAATGTATAGGCACTTAGCAAGCATCTACTCACAGCATGCTTGCCAGTATCTCAGTGGGCCAAGCAATTCGCATGTCCAAGCCCAGAGTCAATGTGGGAAAGGCTAACACAAGGGCTTGAATGCTGGGAGTCAGGTTTATTGAGAACAACCAAAGTAACAAAACTTCATGAGATGAAAACAGTAAGTATTGGGCAAGTTTTTCGGGAACCAATGAGAATCTTTTATTTTTCTCTTACAAGTTAGTTCTTGGTAGCTTCTCTATAACACCTGAAAACCATAGAAGGTAAATTTTTTTTATCAAGCATCAGAATAAACACCTGATCCTTTGCTAAGTGCTACATGTATTCCGCAGAGATAAAACTACACCTAGCTTCAAGACAATTCAGGGAGGTGAGTATGTAAATACGCAAATACAAAACAGTATGATGATAAAGTAAAAGGGTACATCTTCAAGGTAAAACAAGAACCTGGAGAATGAAGCACCTCAGTCTACTTGAGAAAAAAAGGAGGGCTTTTCTAGCTAAATAAAAGCAGAGAGAGGGTAGTCTAGTCAGGGTGAAATAGCATATATCATCATGGCACTTTGCTAAAATTACAGTTCAGTGTTTTGGGGTGTAAGAAGTGTGTGTGCACGTGTGTGTGCGTGTGTGTGTGTGTGTGTGTGTGCGTGTGTGTGTGCGTGTGTGTGTGTGTGTGTGTCTGAGAAGAAGTGCTTACAAGATAGAGTTGGACAGGTATGTAGAAACTAGATCAGGAAGGATCTGGAAGTCCATGCTAAAATATTTCAGGATCCCACTCACCTCCATGGGGAGTGGGGATCCATGGAAGATGCCATCAGAGGAACAGGGATTGGGTTTGTGCATCGTACAGACAGACTGGTCAACTAGGCATCCTGTCTTGGTTTGGTTTGTCTCATGTCATTCTTATAGCATGAGTCAATGCTTCAACCCCATCAACAAAACACTGGTGAAAATGTAGAATTTGTAGAGAAATGCAGTTTCATCATGTAAAGATTTCTACAGCACGACAGAAACTGAAGGATTCATGTGTGAGACTGAGGAGGAAGTTACATTTCAGGATCTACAGAATCTCACTCCCCAAATCCCCATTCCTCGGTTACCCCTTTGGCTGCCAGCTGAGTCCCCATCTTTCTCTGGGTCTTTTGGCTGCCAGCTGAGTCCCCATCTTTCTCTGGGTCTTTTCCCTGATAAGCCTTTAGATTCCTCTGACTCTAGGTCTTTATTCAGGAATCATGCCTCCTGCCTCCTCATCCCACTATCTTCCCCTTTCTCATGTAGAACAATTGAGCCATATTGCAGCACTTCCATTCCCATCACCTCACTCAGCAAAGAAAGACCTGCCAAAGAAAGATCTTCATACACCTTAAACAACATCAGGGCATATTCATTATATAAATAAAATATCAGGATATATTTTAACATATCTTTATTATTATTATTATTTTGAGTTGGAGTTTCACTCTGCCACCCAGGCTGGAGTGCAGTGGCATGCTCCCGGCCACCGCAGCCTCTACCTACTGGGCTCAGGCGATGCTTCTGCCTCAGCCTTCCAAGTAGCCAGAACTACAGGCACGTGCTACCATGCCCAGCTAATTTTTTGATTTTTTTTGTAGAGATGAGGTCTCACCATGTTGCCCAGGTTGGTCTCAAACCCATGGGCTCAGGCAATACTATCGCCTTGGCTTTCCAAAGTGCTGGGATTATAGGCTTGAGCCACCGCGCCTGGCCATGTATCTTTGAAATGGCACTTTGGAAGCAATATGAAGAATGCATTAGGTTGGGGACATGAGTGACACTAATCACAAAAAAGACAATGGAGAAGGGATTGCATTAGCACAGGAAATACCTGTGAAGAACCTGAGCTAGGAGCTGAGATGGAAGTGGAAGGGGCAGATATGATCGTTATTAACTGGTGGAACCAAATGAACTTTACCATTAGTCCAGTCCTTAAGAGTCACCAAATAATAGAAGTGTTGCTCTCTCAAGTAGAATAAGATTTGCTAGGAATTGGGGCTGTGTGTTGAGCCAGTCTTAGGAAAAGAAGGTATAGCATGATAGGGAACTCAGTGATCTGATGCTATGGTGCTTCTTAAATTCAACCTCCCACCAGTCACACTGGAAGCAACAGGTATGGTAATAAACAATGATACTGAATTTTGAAAACACCAGATATCACACATCCAAATAGGTGTTGGTCCTGAGTCACCATGGGTAACTGTCACTCATTCCAACAAGGCTGGCTTTGTGGAAATCCTTTCTGAACTCTGGCATCTACATCTGGAGCCAGGATATGAGACACCCAATAGTCTGGTCTCATTACCCGATGGTGACTTTTTGTTTTTCCACTGGATAGTTTCAGCCACCATCAACATCTAAATTACTTTCCAGACACCAAGACCAAGACTTCAACTTAGAAAAGTAAATTGGGACACGAGGACGGAAGATCCTCAGCCGAGGCTCATGGTTGGAAAAATGGCCACAGTCACCAGCGGCAGACTTGTCATGGAGAGACACTGGAAGAATGGAGTCATTCCTGCCGGGTTCCTCATTTCCAGCTGCCCAAGCCCCACACATCATTAGAGTGTAAGCCAGGCAGCTACACCGGGTGTGACACTTCATTCCTAAGATGCGAGAAGCAAAAGCAACTCAAAGAGAAAAGAGAGGGATGCGGGAGCTTGGAAACCAGCTTTCCTCAAAAGGCACCACCACTGGTTTACAACAGAGTGAGGCTGAAAACTTGTTTTCTCTTAGTAACCGTATTGTTCAGCTGCAGGATCTGTTCGAACTAGGGAAAGTTGAGCTTTCTGGAGCAGTCAAGCTTCAGGGGGCAGTCCAGGTAGGTTCACTATGGGCTGAGCAGATGTTCCTGGTTGTTAAAAGGGGAAAAGAAGGAAAAGTATCAAAAACCGAGCTATTGGTGATTCAATGCATCAAATACATGCAAAGTGATGAACACAATGCCAGACAAATGGCATGATAGCACACCTGTAGCCCCAGCTACACAAGAGACTTAGGTAGGAGGATTGCTTGAACCTGAGGATTGCTTGAGTTCAAGGCCAACCTGGGCAATGTAGGGAGACCCTATCTCAAAAAAAAATCTAAAAAAAAAAAAAAGAGGACTTGTTTTTGTTTTACTATTTTTCAATGCAAAACCAGATTACAATAACTACTGTGGTATGTTGGCCATAGACTTTACTGCTTCCACATAGACTGCTGATTTCAGGTGACTGTCTTTTATTTATTTCACATAGATGCATCCAGTACTTACCATGTCCCAATACACTGTTGTAAGCACCATACAAATACTTATTCATTTCATTCTACTAAGAGTCATATGAGCCAGGTATTCTCATTATTGTCTCCATTTTACAGATGAGAAAACTGGGAGTCAGAGAGATTAAATAACTCACATAAGGTCACTCACCTAATAAATAGCAGAAACTCTACTTTTAAGCACCACGATTTTTTGCCTTTTGAAATCCAATTGTGGCAACTTTTTCACCCCTTGCAGCTGCTCATATCCTGTGATCTTTTTTCACCCAGATTTGTCTTTTTATTTTCTTTCTTTTTAAAAAAAAAAAAAAGTGGATGAAACATAAGTTGAGTTCCTGGGTTCCTAGATGAAACAGTTTAAACAAAACAAAACAAATAACATGGTCTGTTAGTGCTAAAGACATCTTGGTGATCACTTGTCACTTTTTTTTTCTTTGAATAACTCTTATTTTTAGAACAGTTTTAGGTTTATAGAAAAAAATGTAAAGATAGGACAGAAAGTTTCCATATACCTGATAGCCAGTTTCTCCCATTTTTAATATCTTACATTAGTATGGTATATTTGTTACCATTAATGAAACAATGTTCATACATTATTATTAACTAAATTTCATGCTATTCATATTTTCTCAGTTTTTATCTGTCCTTTTCTGTTCCAGGGTCTCATCTAGGACACCACATTAATTTAATAGTCACAACTCCTTAGACACATTCTCTTGACTTAGAGTTTCTCAGACTCATCTCATTTTTGATGACTTTGACAGTTTTGAAGAGTACTTGTGAAGTATTTTGTAGAATGTCCCTCAGGAGGTGTATAGATATTTTTTGCAGGTTAGACTGGAGCCATCTGCTCTTGGGAGGACGCCCACAGAGGTAATGAACCATTCTCATCATATAATATCAAGGTTACCTACTAGCAACACGACTTATCACTGTTAATACTGACTTTGATCATCTGACTGATAATTCCAAAACCTCTGTCATATCTGAGTCTAGTTTTGATGCTTATTTGACTCTTCAGCCTGTGTTTCTTCTTGCCTTTTAGTGTGCCTTGTAACTTGTCATAGAAAGCTAGATATATCATATCAAGTAATAGGAACCTAGGTAAATAGGCCTCTAGTGTGAGCATGTATGTAAATCTGGCTGCATGTTGGGTGTGTTTAATGTTTCCTGTAAGTGTAGTTACCATAGGCTTCAAGGTCTTTTAGTGTTCTTGTTTTGTGTCCTCTGTTGTCTTTGAGCTTACAGATTTCAGAGTGGTAGTTTCCCCTTCAACCTCAGTTCTCTGATGGATCTAAGAAAAATCATTTTATTTGTTCAATTTTTTATTTTTGTTCTTTTTGTAACAGTTGCTAAGCCCTTTACATGTAGAGCTGAAAACAGAAGTCCTCTCGCTTTTAAGAGCAGAAGCATTTTTTTTCAATAAAATCTTATGTAACGGAGGTGGGTCTCATCACTGTCCAGCCCAACCAAGTACTCGTGTTTGAGTACTTCCCATCGACACTTTCTGATCCCATTGGATGCCAACGGCACCGCCTCTTCACCCATGTTATGTTTCAGGGGGATTTACAAGTGTCCTAGGCCATGAAAAAGCAGCATGCTCCTATGGAGGAGTGAGGATGGGACTCAACAAAATCATAGGGTGAGAGCAGGAGTCTTTTCATCTGGAAAATCCAACAGAAATGGTGACAGGTGGTGGAGGATCCTCATCAGACAGCACGGGGAAGAGCAGCCCACGTGTCTCCCCACATGGTGGTGGTACGTGTTGTTCATGAAATGGAAGTGGATGGTTTGTGGGCAATGGCTTGCTTACCATGAAGCTCCCTGGTGCTGGCCTGTCTCTGGATACTGCTTCTCTCTGTGTGCCTCTCAACGAGACCCCTTACTGACAAGAGTTGGACCTCCTGTCTAAAGCCCCAAAGGTGCCTTCGCAATCATACCTAACCTCTTCATTCAGCCCTACCCTGACCCAGCTGACCTCATCTAGTCCCATAAGGTTGGTGGAGCGAGTAACCTGGAGCTTCGTCTATCATCTCCACTCATGTTCTTGTATAAAGTCTCCATTCTGTTTGCAGTGTCCAGATTATCAAGGATCTTTTCTTCTTCGGTTTTTGTTTGTTTGTTTTTAAGTTGGAGTCTCACTCTGTCACCCAGACTGGAGTGCAGTAGCATGCTTCCGGCCACCGCAGCTTCGACCTGCTGGGCTCTGGCAATCCTCAGCCTTCCAAGTAGCTGGAACTACAGGCGCGCACTACCACACTCGGCTGTTTTTGATTTATTGTAGAGACGAGGTCTTACCAAGTTGCCTGGTTGGGTCTAGAACCAACGGGCTTAGACAATCTATTCATCTCGGCCTCCCAAAGTGCTGGGATTACAGACTGAGGCACTGAGCCCAGCCAGGATCTTTCTCCGTTAGATAAAACTTGACTTCTCAAAGAGCAAAGTCTTAGGCTTTCTAAACTAGTGTTTCTGATCTAGGTTTTGACATTTTAAAGTTAAACTGAATGTCAACAAGTTTCTTTACTTTTTAATTTCTGCCGTAGTATTCTCAGTACTCCATAAGGCAAGCTGGATGCTTTTGGCTAATTAGGGAAGGAGTAATGGATTCTTGCAAATAAACATTGAAACAAAAATAAATAGCAACTTTTTGGATGGTGTGTGTGTGCATGTGTGTGTGTGTGTGTGTGTGTGTGTGTGTGTGTACAAGTTCTGGTTCGAGGCACCAGGGGATCCAGAGTCCTGCACACTTAGCTTTCTCCACAACCCATCCCATCCACTGAAACCAGTCTCACAAAGGTGATCAGTGGCCCTCTCGACACCAGATCCAGTGGCCATTTCTCAGTCCTCCCCTCTCTTGCCCTGTCAGCAGCATTAGCTGTGGCTCATTACATCCTCATCCTCCTTGATCTCAGTACCCCTTCGTGTTCAGGAAAACCCTTTCTCAGTGCTCCTCCTGTCTTACGGGTTGTTCCTTCTCAGCCTCTTCTGCTGGCTTCTCCCCTGTCATTAATGCTGGTGTGCCCCCAGCCCTGTCTTCTGTGTACACTCATTCCCTGCTTAAGCTCATTTTGTGTTGCAACCTAAACATCATCTCTGTGCTAATGACTCACTCATTGCTGGCTCCAGCCCAAAGCAGTCAAGAGTCTATCTTTTGACTCTAGACACATAAACTAAATGCTTTGCCCCATGTCTCCATTAGCTATTAACTCATGTTCAAAAACCAAACTCCTGGTTGGGCGTGGTGGCTCACGCCTATAATCCCAGCACTCTGGGAGGCTGAGGTGAGAGGACTGCCTGAACCCACGGGTTCAAGACCAGCTTGGGCAACTTGGCGAGACCTCATCTCTATAATAAATTTTAAAACATAGCTGAGCGTGGTGGCGCATGTCTGTAGTCCCAGCTACTTGGAAGGTTGAGGTGGAAGGATCACCTGAGCCCAGCAGGCCAAGGCTGCAGTGGCCATGAGCATGTCACTGCACTCCAACCTGGCCAACAGAGCGTGACTCTGACTCAAAAAAAAAACAACCCAAACTCCTCATCGCCCCTCCCAAATCTGCTTCTCCTTCCAGAATTCTACATCATTGAATATGACAATTAATGTTTCTAGTTCCTAGGCCATAAGCCTTGACCCCTTTCTCTCACCTCACATTTAGTCTATCAGCAAATCCTGCCAATGTGACTCCACATCTGAGCATTTCTCTTCTACAGTTCTCACCTTGGTCAGATCGCTGATCTGGATTTTGTAAGTTTCCTAACTGATTTCCCTAATTCCTTCTTGACAATCCACATCCTGTTGGTTACACTTTAAAATGTCAAGTCGGATGTTGTTATTCCTTTTCTTTAA
Organism: Carlito syrichta; assembly: GCF_000164805.1. Taxonomy (NCBI): domain Eukaryota; kingdom Metazoa; phylum Chordata; class Mammalia; order Primates; family Tarsiidae; genus Carlito; species Carlito syrichta. The sequence continues at coordinate 38,183 of NW_007048367.1, forward strand.
ATCCTCCAGTGAGTTCCAACAGTCCTACTGGGTTTCCAAGCCCTCCATGGTCATGTGCTCTTCCAACCCTCTAACTTGATTTCCTGCCATGTTGTAACTGACTCCACTTTCCCCGCCAGTCTCTTTTCTTGTTACTTAAATATGCCAAGTTCATGCTCATGACAGACTTTGCACAGGTTGTTCCTTCTGCCTGGAGAACTCCACCTCACCCATCTGCCTGGACCTCTCCCTCACTTCCTTCAGATTCTTCTTTATCACCCTCTTGAGGCCTTCCAGGGTCCCCCTTTTAACAAAGCACCCCATTTCCCTGTGTCCTCTTCCAGCTTGCCATTCTTCTTAGCTCTTACCCTCATCTGACATAGAGCATGTGCTACTGCAGTCTCTCTTCCTAGAAGTAGGTGCAGCCATAGGTGCTTTGTCTGTTTTTATTCAATGCTTGATCCTTCGTGCTTAGAATAACGTCAGGCATATTGAAGAATGAAGGAATAAGTCCTGTGAAGCGTTCCATTCAACTCTTCTAGAAACCCCCAGATCTTATTCTTCCATTTTATAGATCAGAGTCTGAGGCTCAAAGAGAGAAGTAACATTGCCAAAGTTACCCAGGCAGGTGACCTTCTTAGGAGTTAAGAGTCAATGACAAAACGAGGTTCAAATTATGGGCCACCCACTTACCGATCCTGTTCTCTCTCCCAATGATAGTGAAGGGAATGGACATCAGTTTCTGCCCATCGGGTGACATTATGAAGGTCATGCTTCACAAGGTTATTCGTATAAACCAAAAGCATAGAGGCCAGCCAGGAAGCTGAGGCTGTAATACCCCTATTAGGACCCATTGCCCTAGAGACCAGGAAAGTCACAATGAGGGACCATGTCTGGATGACTTTGTGAAAGTAACTTGCTAGATAATTGAATATGGTGATTAAAGGCAGAAAAAGAAAAAAAAAATCAAAGTGATTTCAAGGAAAGATGGCCCATGTTTAATCTTTGCATCTTCCATGCTAACACTTAGCATTTAGTGGGTGCACACCCAAATATTTATAGCCAGTCAAATCTCAGTAATGAAAAGTAAAGCATCAGAAAGGTCACAATTAATGGTTGGTCTAGTGAGTCTGACCTTCTAAGTTTAATGGGCAAGAACATAGATTTAGGGTTAGGTAAACCTGGGTCAAACCTCATCTCTCTCTCTCTTTCTAACCAGGTGATCTTGGGCAAAAAAGTATTCTTTCTAAACCTCAATTTCTTCATCTCTAAACTAGGGTAATATTTATATAAGTGAGGGGGTGAAATGCAATCACGTGTATAATGTGTTTATATAGCTCAGGCTTGGCACACACGAGGCCCTCAATACATGTTCAACTGTATTCACCATCACAGTGGCGTGTCTTCTGTTGAAATCCATGCCCTCTCATGTTGAATCTGCAATGGGTGAGTTCCTAAATCCTCTTCCCTTTCCTCTTCTCAAGAAAGTCTAGAGAGGAGAGAAAGTGCTCTTATCATGGAATCTTCTTCCTGCCCTTGAATTTGGAGTTGATTTGGGGCTCTCCACCCACTCAACTGACAGATTTCTCTCAAGGGCCTGGACATCATGATACATGGATGACTCATGTCAGCTCTACTGAAAGAAGTCACAAGAGTGACCCAGGAGCCCAAATGTGAATGAGAGGTAGCAGTGGGCCTGTTATTCGTGCTTCCAAGTGGTGACAGCTTATCTCCACCCCCATGCATACCTCCAACTCTGTGTTTGTATCTCACCCTTGATAGTGGCATTGATTCCAGAAAAATAACAGTTTGAGTTCCCATCTCTGGACTCCGGAGGTGGGAGAGCCTCCGTGTTTCACTTTGTGAACAAGAGAAAAGCTGTGTTTTTATCTGTGCTGGCTCACAGGAGCAACTCACATTGGCCTTTTGCAGAATCTCGTGTTGTTCCCTCTGAGGCCTGCCAGCTTCAGAGGTTAAGTCTCCAAGACTAAAGGAAAGCGGGGGCTGGAAGAATTTTGGAGGGAGTCCAGGACTACCTGGCCAAGCCAACCCAAATAATTCAAGCAAGTAAAAATGTGCTTGGACCTGAACTGACTGTCTAGACAGTTGCGATTATATGCAAGTAGCTGTATGGCCTTGCACTTCATTTGGCCTGTTTTGAAATTGTTTAGAAGCACATGTCAACCAGTGTCTTGGTTTGGGGTTCCCCAGAAAAAATGGACCCAGACTGAAGGATTTCAGGGCAGTTCGTTTACTTAGGAGGCGACCCTGGAGTATACTGGGGGTGGGGTGCGGAATGAGAGAATGAGAGGGAAAAGGGAAGAAAAATGATAAGGTGTGTGCTGTTCAGTTGTTACCACAATGTGCACCTGGAACTAAATCCTGTATGGTGATTATCAAGTTCATCGTAGGAACCCGAGAAACTCACCCTAACAAGAAGAGATGCTGGAAGCAGAGATGCTCACCTATTAATTCTCCTCTGTCCTTGGATGAGAGCACATTCAGCCTGCCAGTAGTACAGGCCAAATTTGCATGCTCACAAACAGTGAGTTGCAAGTGTGTCCCATAAACCCTTCCGCACATGGAGAAGAAAGTCCAGGGTAGGTGGAGTCAGGCATTGCCAATGTCTGCAGCCAGTGCGTTAAAACACAGAGCTCCATATCTAAAGTGTTGGTCATTCAGGCCCAATCCTAGATTGTTGAATGATAGTCATTAAGTTGTAGACATTAGGAACCTAGTCAGATACTTTCTTCCTCTGCCAAGGGTCCCTTCTAAATAATAACTACATCTATTGAGTTTACTGTGTGCCAGGCACTTAAATGACCTCATTTCATTCTTATAACAACACTAGGAGGTGAGAACTATTAATATTATCCCTCATGTTGCATGGACAAAGTAACTGAAGCTCATAGAGTTCAGGAATTTGCCTGAGATCACATAAACAACAAGAAATAAAGTTACGATTTGGATCCCGGCCATCAGACTCCAGAGTTTACCCTCTGTGTCCTCCTGCTTACATCCCAAACAACCCATGTCAAGGCTCCCTCGGGCCAGGGTGGATTGTTTGCTGCCAGACTGTTTGTTAACAAGCTGGATGGCCCTTATGTTGAGAAGTTGTTTGCATAGTTGCATCTTGCTCATTTCAGGCTGACCTTTTGGGGAAGACGGAAGGAAATTGGTATTCACAGAGAGCAGCCGGGTGGGGTGTCGCAGAGAGCAGCCAGGTGGGTATGGGGTCAAGATCCCCATGTTGCAGATTCTGAGCGAGATTCAGAAAAGTGAAGTTACTTGCCCACACCCCAGCACTAGGGAGGCAACTGAGTGAAGCAGGCCAGAGAGTCAACTGCCTGTCAAAATTCAGATCAAGAGTCCTCTCTTCCTGACCCTCCTTTCCTGCCTCCCAGGGCTGAAGGAGCCATTCTCTTGTTCCAAATCCACGCAAATGTTCTACCAAAGCAATTACAAAATCTTACTGCACATCCTTGGTTTATAAATATGTGTTCGTCCAGTGGGAATCCTCTGATAACCTTTGAAACAACAATTCAAATAAATGTGGAACAAATGCATCAGAACAATAAATGAATGCATTAATGAGTGCAACTTCGGTTCAGATCTCAGCACTGCCACTTCTTTATTGAGGGCCTTGGACTCAAAGATGCAGGGCTTCACCTGTTCTAGGACGTGCCTCACCATCCAGGCAGTCTATAGCCACAGGATGGTCCTAGCCTACTAGGAGGCCCCACTGAGCAGTCCAGGGCTCCTGTCAATCGGCTTTCTCTTCTCCTCCAAACACCTCTGTTGTTTTTTGTCTCATTCCCTCGAGGTCTAGCCCAGTGCTTCCCCGACAAATCTTTTCCTCCTAAAGTGTTAACGCCACTAAGAGTTGCATGTATTATCTTGCATGGACTTTATATTTTAACAAGGAACTGCTAAACACTCAAGCCTTAACTCATCAGAATAATGAATATAATTACTTAATTTCTTTCGTATACCAAGCATTCTTTTAAGAGTTTTACAAGTTTAATCCTCACATGAATTATATGAAGTTGTTGGAATAAACTCTCAAACTTCCATCAAGCATCTCTCACCAGTCAGAATGGCTTTTATTAAAAAATAAAAAATAAGCCGGGCTCGGTGGCTCAGCCTGTAATCCCGCGCCTTTGGGAGGCTGAGGTGAGTGGACTGCCTGAGCCCGTGGGTTCGAGACCCGCCTGGGCAGCGAGACCTCATCTCTACAGTAAATCAAAAAATCAGCCAGGCATGGTAGCGCATGCTTGTAATTCCGGCTACTTGGAAGGCTGAGGTGGAAGGATCGCCAGAGCCCAGCAGGTCGAGGCTGCGGTGGCCGGGAGCGGCCACTGCACTCCAGTCTGGGTGACAGAGTGAGACTCCAACTCAAAAATAAATAAAAATAAATAAAAATAAAAAAATTCCCCAGATCTTGGTGAGGCTGTGGAGAAAAGGGAATGCTCCTATACTGTTGGTAGGAATGCAAACTAGTTCGATCCCCGTGGAAAGCAGTTGGGAGATCGCCCAAAGAACTAAACAATGATTTACCATTCGATCCAGCAGTCCCACTACCCAAAGGAGCACAAATCACTCTACCAAAAAGACACCAGCACTCTCATGTTTATTACAGCACAAACCACAATAGAGAAATCATGGGATCAACCCAGGTGCTCATCAACGGTGGACTGGATAAAGAAAATGTGCCACATATGAACCAAAGAATACTACACAGCCACAAAAAAGAACAAAATCACGTTCTCTGCAGCAACATCGAGGCACCCAGAGATCATCATCCTAAGTGAATTATCACAGAAACATAAAACTGAACATGTTCTTCCTGATAAGTGGAAGCTAAACACTGAATGCACATGAACACAGGATGGGAGTAACAGACACTGGGGACTCCTAAAAAGGGGTTGGAGAGAAGGGGAAGTGTTGAAAAACTACCTCCTGGGTGTCATGTCCATCACCTGAGTAACAGGTTCAGCAGAAGCCCAAACCTCACCACCATGCAGTGTACCTAATAACAAACCTGCACAAGCCGGGCTCCATGGCTCAGCCTATAATCCTGAGCCTTTGGGAGGCTGAGGTGAGTGGATTGCCTGAGCCTGTGGGTTCGAGACCCACCTGGGCAGGCGAGACCTCATCTCTACAATAAATCAAAAAATCAGCCGGGCATGGTAGCACACGCCTGTAATTCCAGCTACTCGGAAGGCTGAGGCGGAAGGATCGCCGGAGCCCAGCAGGCAAGGCTGCGGTGGCCAGGAGCGGCCACTGCACTCCAGTCTGGGCGACAGAGTGAGACTCCAACTCAAAAAAAAAACAAAACCCTGCACCTTGAATCTAAAAAATAACAACACAATTTTAAAAAGAGAGAAGAAAAAAACATCTTCCCACCAGTCTGTCCATGTCTAAGATCTCCTCATCTGATGTTTCCTCAATCAAGAAGTCCCAGTCACTGTGCCTGGCTCACAGTAGATGTTTGGGTTCGCCAGAAGCAGACTCCAGTTGAGACTTTCAGGGGAAGTGCTGAGTTTCCTGCACCTCCAGAGTTCAGGAAACACTGGGAGGGGAGGGAAACGTGGCATCGCACCAGTTAACACTGTAGACCACTAGAGCTGTATCCCATGGGGATGCTGGGAACACAGCTCATTTTTGTCTCATCCAGGACTGAGGTAGCTGAAGCATTTATAAAGAAACTCTCAGCAGTCTATTGGTGGGGGACTGCTCTCAGAGGGTACCAAATTCTCACTGCTTCATCTAGCAGTGGGAGTAGGCAGAGTGACTTTGGAGAAATCCCTCAGGTAAAGAGATACGGATACTGGCATTAAAAGTTGGCTGGAGTACACTCGAGCGGTAAGGCCCAAAGGAGATGGACAGGCACCAACAACAGCTGCGATGGTGTTTTACTAAATGAATGAGATGGTGGTGGTGATGGGAGGCAAAGATACACTGATTTTCATTGGTTTGGTATGTCTGTTAGACTCTCTCATATTCTCAGTGATTTTCCATCATTCAGGACAGCTCTCCTACAGAACATCTGAGAGATCTCATCTTGTCAGTAGTAAGATGAAGATGCCTCATCAGAGTCCCAGAAACATGAGCAGAGTCTGGTTTTAAATTGTTCAACTTTCATGATTGCATTTTCCACTAGTCCTCTAAAGCATTCATCACAACATGCCAAGGTCTCTACAGCAGCTACCAGGAAAGTAAAAAGACCTTATAGAGGTTAGATACCATCAATTCTTCATGGCTGCTCATTAGTGAACTCAACCCACAAGTTTACCTAGGTATCTCAGCCCAGTGGAAACTGTGCAGTGCATGTTGGATTAAATTCTCTGTTGATTTATCTTGATTTATAGTTAAATCTCAGCCAACGCAAATCTTTCTCCCCACCCTAACATATTCTGTCTTGAACTAAGTGTTCGATAGTTTGTCAAATTATAATTTTTGTTATTTTTAGCCCTGTAATTTTTTAGAAAGCCCTGTGCAGGATTGGAGGCTAGTTGTCCTGTTTTTGTTTCCAGAATTACTTTATGTTTATCAGTTTACATAGCTCTAAGTCCAGAGAATCACATGATATCATTGTTTTAAACACAGGTTTCTCTTATTAGCTTTTTTTTTAGTGGTACATCAAAGCAGAAAATAAAGGTTCAGATCCACAAGCAGCATATGTGGGCATGACTCAGGGGACAAGGACAAGAAATGACTGTGATATAATCCTCTCGGGAAGAACATACCTCCCTTAAAAGGAGGTTTTCCTTCTTATCCTCCTCTTTCTCTTCCTCCCCTTTCTCCTCCTCCTCATCTTTCTTCTCCTTCTCCTCGTTCCTCTTTCTCTTGTTTCTTTGATTTTCAAGTGAACCTTTCATGTGCATGTATGAAAAACCTAGTATGCCTTGAATTACAAAGGCATGTTTCCAGAGATAATTGGAAAGTTGCTCAAAAGGAGAGCCCAAGAAGACATCTGTAGCTTTGAGAAAACTTGAGAGTGCTTGGAGTGCTTTTTACAGGGGATTGTCCATTACAGACAAATAATAGCTCTATTAAGTATAAACTAACACTTCCACCTGGTCCTTTTGAGATCTACATGCCAGAGAATCAATAAGCTAAGAAGGGGGTTACCGTAGGGGCTGGGGCAATTGACCCATCAAGGAGACGATGAGTCCCTACCACACAACGAGGACAGGGAAGAGTGTATCTGGAATGCAGACAATCTTAGGGACATCTCTTAGCAATACCATGTCCTGTGATAAAAACTGATGGAAAGCTACAACTCAATAAAGACAGGACTCCTGGTAGAATTGAGATTTGAATCACATCACCAGGCGAGGAAATTTGACCAGATGAGGAGCTTCCTGAGAGCAAAGCAAATACAGAAAGGACGAGGGAGGGAAGAAATTGCCAACACCGGCTTGATACGACCAGTTTCAGAAATAATCTCTCCAATAACTACAAGCACGTGTGTTTTTCTTTGATGTATGTATTTGTGTACATCTATATGTGTAAACCAAGCTCCCCTAATTCAAACATTTAAAATCCAAAATGCTCCAAAATCTGACTTTTTTGAGCACCAACATGATGTTCAAAGGTCATGCTCAAAGGAAATACTCATTGGAACATTTTGGATTTCAGATTTGGGGATTAGGGATGCTCAACTGGTAATTTCATGCAAATATTTCAAAACCTGAAAAAAATCAGAAATCTGAAATACTTCTGATGTCAAGCATTTGGGATAAGGGATACTCAACCTGTGTATGTAGGTGTATTATTTTTCTTCCCTCCATTCATTTATTATGTTATGAGATGCAATAAAAGTGGTAATAAAAGTGGCAAGCCTTATGTTATACATTAAAAGAAAGTGATTCAGCTAGCAGTGCAAATAAACATAACCCAAAAATGAATAAAATGACATAGTGTCTACCATCTTGGAGAGGGCCAGCTTACTTTCATTTGTATGAATAATAGTTGCATTATGTTAGGTGAAAGCATGATTTTGACATTGTCTTTATTTGGAAGTTAAACACAGGGAAAAAAAGATTTACCAAGTTGATAAGAGTTGCACCGTTCTGAATATCTCCATTGTCAACTTGGTTAAGCTAGAAACTTTCCCAGAATTCCCTTCTATTCCTCTCCCTAATCCGCACAGTTCTCGGTTAGAGCTGGCCTGAGGAGGAACTTGTTAGGATTTTGAAGGTGAAAATAAAGCCATTGCTGGGCTCGGTGGCTCAGCCTGTAATCCCGCGCCTTTGGGAGGCTGAGGTGAGTGGATTGCCTGAGCCCGTGGGTTCAAGACCCGCCTGGGCAGTGAGACCTCATCTCTACAATAAATCAAAAAAAAAAATCAGCTGGGCGTGGTAGCACACGCCTGTAATTCCAGCTACTCGGAAGGCTGAGGCGGAAGGATCGCCCGAGCCCAGCAGGTGAGGCTGCGGTGGCCGGGAGCAGTCACTGCACTCCAGTCTGGGTGACCGAGTGAGACTCCAACTCAAAAAAACAAAAAAAAAAGAAAGACAATAAAGCCATGGTCATGACTCAGCTGGTCGTCAGAGGGGTCGGGTATGATACTGGACCGGCATGGAGGTTCTTGGTGCATCTCAGATTATCCTTGCTCTTCTTTGCTCAGCGGTCATCTCTCTTGACTGCTGACCTGGTCACCAGTGAAATTCTCAGCTATGGATTCAGTAGCTATACAGTTATGGACCAGAGATTCCTCCTTTCCAAAGACTCTAGAAGAGCTCCCGCTCTACTGTCTACTGCAAAGGCTGGAGCTACCTGGCTCCACAGAGCTCAATGCAAGGGTCAGGTTCCTTACTTGCACTTATGTGACAGAAGGATGGGTTAGTGGCTCTTTCTTTATGTCTGTTATTTTTCTTTTCATACTTTCCATGTCCCAGTTTCTCTCACACTTGTGAGAGGTGTAATTCCCATAATAACCCCCTTATCGTCATCATACACATTGCAGTTCTGCTTTCCTGAACCCTGACTGATGCAATCTATGATCTGGATGAAGTTATTACAGAAATATTTCAATGGAATGTTATTTTCATGAAAACAGTCATCTTCCAGTGCAAGGGAAAGTGGCGAGATCCTCAGGTTAGCAGTGCAAGACCAAGGTATTAGCTATGGGAGTACAGAACACAGTGAGATTCAACTGGGGCTGAGAAGGGTAGATAGAAGTATGTTGAATTCTTCAAGTCTTCCATTACAAAATAGTAATACTCTTTTTTTATTCTTTAAAAAATTTTTATTTTAAAGATGTGGGGTACAGTTCAGAGCTAGGTATACAAGGGTTCATTATGCAGGTATCCTTGTTAATGAGGTGTGTCCCCCTTCCCCTAGCAGATTCCCACTACTGCCAATCCCGCCCCCTCTCCACCCCTCCAGTTTCCCACTACTGCCAATCTTTTTCTTATAGCATTATGATAATTGTTCAAGGTCCACTTATGAGTGAGAACATGGACATTGTACAAGGTCCACTTATGAGTGAGAACAGTTCTTTGTTTTTGTGATAGATCACTCAGTATTGTAGACTTTAGGTCCATCCAAGTTGCTGTGAAGTTCATAATTTTGTCCTTCTTTATGACTCCATAATATTCCATTGTGGATATGTACCACATTTTTTTAAACCAGTCCTTTTTCGATGGGCAGCACGGTTGGTTCCATGTTTTTACTGTTGTGAACAATGCTGCAATAAACATACGTGTGCAGGTATCTTTCTCATAGAGTGATTTGAGTTCCTCCAGGTATATTCCCAGTAGGGAGATTGCTGGGTCATATGGAAGATCAATTTTTAGATCTTTTAGGAATTGTCAAATTGTTTTCCACAGAGGCTGTATTAGTTTACACTCCTGCCAACAGTGCAGAAGTGTTCTCTTTTCCTGCGTCCTCTCCAGCATCTGTTGTTTTTTTGTTATTGATGATGGCCATCCTGACTGGAGTTAGGTGGTATCTCAGTGTGGTTTTAATTTGCATTTCTTTGATAATAAGTGAGACTAAGCATTTTCTCCCGTATCTTTTGGCTGCTTATACATCTTCTTTTGAGAACTGTCTATTCATATCTTTTGCCCACTTTGTAATGGGGCTGTTTTTTGTTTGTTTGTTTGTTTGTTTGTTTGTTTTCCTCAGCACTTTTGAGTTCCTTGTAGATCCTAGATGCTAGGGCTTTGTCAGATATACAGTTGGCAAATATTTTTTTCCCAATCTGTGGGCTGTCTTCCTGATCTCTTGATGGTGTCTTCGGTTTTGCAGAAGCTTGTCAGTTTGATGAGGTCCCACTTGTCTATCTTATTTCTTATGACATGGGCACTTGAGGTTTTGATCAGGAATTGGTTGCCAGTTCCAATTTCCATAAGGGTGTCTTCTGCATTTTCTAGGATTCTTATAGCTTGAGGTTTTATTTTTAGGTATTTGATCCTTTTAAAGTTAATTTTTGTGTAGGTAGGGATCCTATTTCAATCTTCTACATGTAGTCAGCCAGTTTTCCCAGTACCATTTACTGAATAGGTTCTCCTCTCCACAGTGGATGTTGTTGGAGGATTTGTCAAAGATGAGTTGGTTGAGGAATTGAAGCTTTTCTTCCGGAATCTCTATCCTGTTCCATTGGTCTATATGCCTGTTCTTGTACCAATACCAGGTTGTTTTGATTACTGTGCCTTATAGTAAAGTTTGAAGTCTGTAAGTGTGATACCTCCTGCTTTGTTTCTTTTGCTAAGGATTGTTTTGACTATTTGTGGTTATTTATGTTTCCATACGAATTTCTGTATTGTCATTTCCAGGTCTGAGAGGAATGATGTTGGTAACTTAATAGGTATTGCGTTGAATCCCTAGATTGCCTTTGGTAGGATGGGCATTTTAACAATGTTGATTATTCCTATCCATGAGCATGGAATATTTTTCCATTTGTTTGTGTCTTCTTGGATTTCTTTGTGTAGTGTGTTATAGTTCTCATTGTAAAGGCCTTTGACTTCTCTGGTTAGAAAGATGCCAAGGTATTTCATTTGTGTGTGTGTGTGGCTATTGTGAGTGGGATTGTGATTTTTATTTGGGTCTCTGCCTGCTTGTTGTTGGTGTATAGGAATGCAACTGTCTTTTGCACATTCATCTTGTACCCTGAGACTTTGCCAAAGTCCTTTATCAGTGCAAGCAGGTTTTTGACAGATTCTCTTGGATTTTTAAGGTATAGGATCATATCATCAGCAAAGAGGGATAACCTGACTTCCTCTTTTCCTATCTGAATATCCCTGATTTCCTTCTCTTGCCTAATTGCCCTAGTTAAGACTTCCAACACAATGTTGAACAAGAGGAGTGAGAGAGGGCAGCTTAGTCTCATTCCAGTTTTCAGGGGAAATGTTTTCAGTTTCTGTCCATTTAGCAATATGTTAGCTGTGGGTTTGTCGCAGATGGCACTTACTATTTTGAGGTATGTTCCTTCTATACCTAGGTGTTTGAGAGTTTTTATCAAGAAGGGATGCTAGATTTTATCAAAAACTTTTTCTGCATCTAATGATTATAATCATGTGGTTCTTGTTTTTACATCTTTTGATGTATTTAATTACATTTATGGTCTTGTGAATGTTGAACCAGTCCTGCATCATGGGGGTGAAACCTACTTGGTCATGGTGCATGATTTTTAAGATGTGTTTTTGTATCCAATTTGCTCGAATCCAGCTGAGGATTTTTGCATCTGTGTTCATCAGTGATATTGGCCTGTAACTTTCTTTTTTTGTTGGATCTTTAGAAAGTTTGGGTATCAGTGTGATGTTAGCTTCATAAAATTATTTAGGGAGAATTTCATCTTTCTCAATTGCCTGGAATACTTTCGGTAGGATTGGTATCAGCTCCTTCTTGTATGCTTTGTAGAATTCTGCTGGAAAGCCATTCAATCCAGGGCTTTCTTTCGTAGGTAGTTTTCATATGACAGGGTCAATTTCCTGGTTTGTTACTGGTCCATTTAGCATCTCAATGTCTTCTTGTTTCAACCTGAGGAGATTGTGTGATGTCAGAAAGCCCTCTACTTCATTTAGGTTATCAAGTTTGTTTCCATATAGGTGTACAGAGTAATCTTTGATAATCTTTTATATTTCTTCAGGGTCAGTTGTGATTTGATCTTTGGTATTTCTGATTGTGTTTATTTGAACTTTTTCTCTTTTTTTCTTGGTCATTCTGGCTAGGGGTTCATCAATCTTGTTAATTCTTTCAAAGAACCAGTTTTTTGTTTTGTCAATGTTTTCTATGATATTTTTATCTTCTATGTCCTGTATTTGGGCTCTTATTTTGGTGATTTGGATGCTCCTGCTAAAGTTGGGGTTTGGTGGCCTTCTCTTTCCAGCTCTCTTGGGTGATTTGTTAGGCTCTCAACTTGCCATCTTTCCATTTTATTTTCTTTTTTTTGAGTTGGAGTCTCAATGTGTCGCCCAGACTGGAATGCAGTGGCACACTCCCAGTCACTGCAGCCTCCACCTGCTGGGCTCCGGCGATCCTTCCGCCTCAGCCTTCCAAGTAGCCAGAATTACAGGCACACGCTACCACGCCCAGCTGATTTTTTGATTTATTGTAGAGATGAGGTCTCGCCAAGTTGCGCAGGCATGTCTGAAACCCGCGGGCTCAGGCAATTCACTCACCTCGGCCTCCCAAAGCACAGGATTATAGGCTGAGCCACCGAGCCCGGCTTTCCGTTTTCTTGATGTGTGCTCATAGATATATAAATTCCCCTCTTAGAACTGTTTTCATGGCATCCTAGAGGTTTTGGTAAGATGTGTCTTCATTTTCATTTGTTTTCAAGAATTTTTTAATTTCTGTTTTGATTTCTGTGCTGACCCAGTAGTTGTTCAGCATCATGTTGTTTAGGGCCTATGACTTTGTGGGCTTTGGGGAAATTTTGTTGGTGCTGATATTTATTTTTATTCCATTGTGATCTGAGAAGGTGCATGGTCTGCTGCTATTCTAATTGGTCTTCCCTGGTAGGTAGTCTGATCTTTCTTGTTTGCTGCCTTTAGTATTTTTTTCCTTTATACCTACTTTGTGTAGGTGAATTACTGTGTTTAGGAGTTGATCCTCCCATTTATTTTCTTGCAGGGGTTCTCTGAATCTCTCGGGTTTGAACGGTCATGTTACTGATGAGATGAAGAAAGTTTTCTTGGATAATTCCATGGAATGTTTGCTTCAGGGTGGTCTCTGTCTCTCTGTCTACCTCAGAGATTCCAATTAATGTTAAGTTTGGTCTCTTGAAATAATCAATTGTCTCTTGGAGGTTTTGTTCTGTCTTTTTAAGCTACTTTTTCTATGTTTTTAACAGGTGGGTTAGTTCCATATTTTGGTCCTCAAGCTCTGAGATTCTTTCTTCTGCTTGGTTAATTCTGCTTTCCATGCTTATCTGTTTGTTACTTATTTCATCCACTCTATTCTTTATTGCTGTTATCTCAGTTATCAATGCCTTCATTCTTTCCTCTTGTCTCTCCTCATTTCTATTTATTCTCTCTATTAATATCATGATATCTGAGTCTGTGGCTTGAGACCAGTCATTTTGGGGACTCTTTACTGTTTGGGTTTTGAAGTCTGTATTCTCAGTGGTTGACCTTCCAGGGATCTGTGTGAAACCCATATTTTTCCATTGGCTTTTTTTCGTTTGTGTAGATTCCCGCTCCCCCCCCCCCCCGCTTTTAAAATCCCTTCTTCAATTCTGTTTTTCAGGGATGGGGGAGTAGCTTTTACTTCTGTTTGCTCAATCTCCTATTTTTCCTTATGTGAATCCTCTAGCTTTGTTCAATTCTGAAGCTGGACTGTGATTGACAGGCTGTACTTTTTGCAGTTTTGAGATTTAATTGAGGGGGGAGATGTGATTCAGAAACTATCAGCAGATCCCGGTATCCACTGACAGGAGTGTTGTCTCCCTGGAACCCATTTCTCACTGCCTTACAATCTGTCCATGCAGTGGGCATATATACGTTTGTCCCCTGAAAGCAAAATGAGGTAAGGAAAAGGAAAAGAATGGAAAAAGAAAGGAGGAGGACAAGAGGAAGGTGGGGAGAGAGAAGAAGAAGAGGAAAAACAGATAGGCATACCAACTAACAAATGAAAAGAGACACAAACGAAGACAGAAAAGATAAAAAAACAAAAACATACAGACTATCACACAAACCAACAACCCCCCCATTGATGTAGTCTTCCTCAAAAATACCCATACACAAACAGAATGTCTATAAAAAAGCATTAAAGTAACAGAAACAAAGCAAATACAAAAATGTAATCAAAAACAGAGAGAGAAGAGAAAAAAGCTGAAACAAACAAACAAAAAACAAGTAAAACAAACAAAAAACAAAACTCGTGCTGAAACCTTCCTGTGACTCCAACTTCCTTTCAGCTCTGGTCTCCAGCCCCTCCCTCTGCTCAGCACAGGCTGATAAGGTTGCTCTCAGCATGGATCAGATGCCCCATGGACTACTGTGGGAGGAGGGTGGATCAGATCTGGACTCACCAGGGTTGCTGCCATTGCTGTCAAGTCTCCCACTCAGATCTGACATGTCTGTGCCTGTTCCAGCATGCAGGAGTGGCATCTGTCTCTCCGAGTTTGATGGGGAGATAACCTCTAGATCCCAGGTTGGAGGCTGTATGGAACTGGACAGGGCAAAGCAGGTCCCTGCCTAGTCCTGGGACAGAGAAAATGGCACTGGTCAGCATTTCCTCCCCGGTGGCAGGGTTCCTTTCCAGTTTTCCCCTGCCCTCTCCACAGATCCTGGGGATTGTGCAGCTCTGCTATCATAGGTGAGGATCAGCTGGTTTCTGCTGCCTCTTCTCAGGAGAGCTCTGAGAACAGCAGACAATCTTAAGTGCCAGGGTTCCAATCTCAGGGTATGGGGAGTTGCAGTCACCCCTGCAGGAAAACCCCGGGTGCATGAACTTGAGTCTTCCCTGAGACAGACTTTTACTCACCCACCGACACACATCCACTCATGCAGAGAGTCTTTATGGACATTTTCTTTTGCAAAGACTCTCACAGTCGGACCTGTTCCTTCACCATCTTGCCAGAAATCCCAATAGCAATACTCTTAAACATCATTATTTTCACCCAAGTTTCCCATTATTATTTATCTTCCACCTCACTGGCTTTTTAAAAAATATATGTATATTAAAACTTACCAGTTATACCCAGCATATGCCAGGCAGAGGCATGGTTTGGTGGTTCAGCCATGTACTTCAAAGCTGGACAGCCTGGAATTCGACCCAAAAGAAGTGTAGAAAAGACAGGTGAACTTGGGACTGTCTGGATGTGAAACCCGTAACGCCCTAGACTACTTTGTCCCACCCCCACGACAGCCCTTCTAGTATTTGATGATGGCTCTCAAACTTCACTTTGGTCTAGTTTACAGATTTCATGCATTTCCAGAGCTGTGGGATTCTCATTCATTTCTGGTCACCTTTGACATCTCTAGTAAAATGTGATCAGCCTTTCTTGTGGTATGTCCTACCAACCACTGCCACAAAACATGAGCTGCACACATAACATAAAAAGCCAACTTTTTAAGCAAAGGACTTGATAGGCTTCCAGACATTCACTACTGAATTCGTCAATTACTGTAAGTTTTCAGGATGTAAATTTTTTCTAAAGATGTGGGGTACAATTCAAGGTTATGTATACAAATGACCATTATGCAGGTACCCTAGTTGATGAGGTGTGTCCCTCCCTCCCCTGGCAGTTTCTCTCAACTGCCAATCCCAGGGATGTAAATGTTTTAATAGTGACCATGGAAATACATTTTTCTGCTCGGGCTTTTAACTCAGGAAATGAAAATAGAAATTTCTTGTTTAGCCAGAAATTGTCTTGAGTAGTTGTCATGCAAATTTGCTGCTGAAACTTAAATCAGTCTTGTAATAATGTCACACTTGCAGTTGGACATGGAGGCCAAGGGGCAAGTGATTTTTAGAATGTTTTCTGAACTAGAAGCCTACTTCATACTGTATCCCACGGATTATCTCAAATTCCTGGTGATCTACATGCCGCTCTTGAGAACCAGGAGGTTCTCATCCTCTAAGGTGGCTTCTGACACAGGTGGGTTGAAGGATGGGCAGAAGCAGGTGTATCCCAAGCACCTGAAATTATGTCCATGATTTCACTTGTTCGTGAAAGTATATTCATGATTTCACTTATTCATCCTTTGGGGTTCTTTAATTGCAGGCAACAGAAACAAACTTTGTCCAACAAGCAAAAGAAGAATTTGGAGAAAGAAAAAGAAGCAGTGTAGAGAACAGAAGGAGAAGCAGGATTGGGGCATCTAGGAAGCACTCTGTCTGCTTGACTGAAATTCCACCGTTTGTAGTCCTATGAGTCACTTTGCTCAAGATTCGGATCCAAGGAGAAGGGATTGACTTGAGTTTCAGGCTACCCTTTGCTTGAGGCAAGGGGGACCTGGTTGCTAGACCCCAAAGACTGTACATATTGGGAGAAGGATGGCTTCCCAAAGATAAATCAAGATATTTATAGAAGATACTGAGGTCACTGTGTCATGAAAAGATGGATCTTGTGGAATGCCCTCACTGACACTTCCTGTACAAGTAATTTGACCATGTCCAGGGCAAGAGACAGGGTGGCACAAGGACAGACCCCTCATCTCAGTTTATGCTTCCATTTCCTCTTTTCCTAATGAGCATCCCGGTTTGGAGAAATTACCCAGACCCAGATGGTATTTATAGTTCCAAGAGACCCAGCTTTTCAAAGTCTGACATATGCCATACTAAGAAAGTTGTAAAAGCAAAACCAAATGACAATTAGGACAAATTTTCCCAAATGTCTCCTTATGACAAGATCCCAGGTACAAGGAATCTGAAAAGTCCCATTATCTAAGCAGAGAAGTCATCCCAGAAAAGTTTTCTAAGGATGTGTAATTTCTTTGTTTCCCAACAGCTGCCCAAATCTCAACCCCAAATCCCTTCTCTCCAGTCAAATGCATCTTTTGCATCAAATCTGGGGCCCCACTTGCATAGCTCCTAGTATCTGGAATAACCTCCACAGTCAAGCCAATGAGTGGTTTTCTGAATCTTTTCAGATTCCCCAAGTTTTACTTCCAGAAGCTTCCAACAATGTCCTTAGGATATATGACTATGTCTGAACATCCAGTAAAGTGTATGCTTGTGGGAGTATTTGTATATAGATATAGAATTTTTCTGCATTCATCCTGTCTTCTTCTTTAGGTCAGAAAAGTCCAAGGAAAGGACCATATGTCTGGTTTGTTCTTCTGTCTCCCCCAGGACATCTAGTGGCATGCACACTCAGTCAGCGTGGATAGCTAACTACCATAAATAACGTAATGAAAAGGCAACACATGAGGAGATAGAAAACCAGATTCTAGTCTCACTTTTACAATTCGCTAGCTGAGTGACTACGGGCAAAGCTTCCAACCCCACCGAGCCTCAGTCCTCTCATCTTTGCAACAACGGCCATGATTCATTCCCTATTTATGCCACAGACGTTATCATGCTCACAGTCGAGAGGTGATATGGAAGGGACTTACCGTCCCAGACGTAGACATTCCACATCGTTACTAGGTCACCACGCTACGCCAGAGAGAGTCAGAATGAAACCCCGAGAAGTTAGAAGTTCAACCAACACTGGCAATGCTGGCATTCTGATTCTTCCAGGTACAGTGTCTCATGTTTATACCTTTCAGGCAGCATTGAAACTAGGAGGCCACAGAGCAGAAGCCTTGCCATTTTATATAGAGCATAGCAGTGAGCATATTAAAAACAAGGACTGCAGCACACCAGCTGTGATGAAATGCTTTATCAGAGGACATTACAAGTCAGGCGCTTCCCTTCTCAGCAGTGTGTCTCTAAAGTCTCTTTTTCCATCTGTCCCTACCACGAAGACACTTGTTCACACCCAGACTGCTTCCTGCCTGCCTCTCTGTCTCTTGCCTCTTGACCCCGCCTCAGTGCCAGACAGTTCAGGATGCCACTTCTCCACACAGCTTGGAACAGCTTCCAAGTTCCTGAACCAGCTGCCTTTTCTGTCTGGGGGAAGAGAGATCTTTAACATTGCCTTCTGTATCACGCCTGTGTTTCTTTCCATCCTTTCTTCCCCAGTGTTGGATTTTGTTTCCTTTTTACCCCCGATTACCTTGCCACGAGCAAATGGCCAAAGCACTTCTTTATCTCCTGGTCTTTTTTGTTTTTGTTTTTCTCTTTGTTGTGTGTTATATAAATCGATGTTCTCTGTCTCAGAAAAGGAAAACTCACAGATCACCAAAACTCCAGCGCAATCCCAAGCGTTTTGAAGTCTGGGCAGAGTAACACAAAAAGGAACTTCCACCTTGCGATTCTCTGCCCAAGAACCCTAGCACTCAGCAACAGAGTCACAGCACCGAGTGTTCTGATCTCTTGGTCGAAAACGAAGCGGGAGTTTCACCCCCAGCCTTTCTCCTCCTAAACCTGGACCGAAATTCCTTTCTTCCTGACCATCTGGTCTCCTCATTTAACTTGGCCAAGCACAGCTTGACAGTCCTCCCCCACTGCGATGGCACAAAGGGAGGCAGAGGAGACCTGAAATCCGCCTGATACAGTCTCAGACTTCAAATCCATGCTACTTACGGTGAAATAAATCATCAAAGTGATATATTAGGACGCTGCCTGCAGCAAAGCCACGTGCATTCAAAACTCAGGCTAGGAAGAGATGGATTTAGAATAAATAGTTCTGGCGCTTTGGGAAGAAATGACTGG
This sequence comes from Carlito syrichta, assembly GCF_000164805.1. Lineage (NCBI taxonomy): Eukaryota > Metazoa > Chordata > Mammalia > Primates > Tarsiidae > Carlito > Carlito syrichta. The sequence goes on from NW_007048367.1 coordinate 56,882, forward strand.
AAACTCCATCCCAGTGGGCTTACTTCAAAACAACATTGGCCGGCAGCATGTGGGTTATTCTTCACCGTTAATAGGGCACTTTTACGAATGGGAGCACATCAAACGGGGGCATCGTTATCATTTATATTTGACTCTTTCTGTTTTCAAAACTCTCTTACATTGGGTGCTTCCATTCATCGTCTCCCAAACTTCGGAAGATGGAGTAAGCAGGAACCTATTCGATTGCTCCCTCATCTGTTCAACCCTTATTTATTGGACGCCTGCGCCTGCCTGCCGTGGTTCTAGGCCTGCTGATACAGAACAGCAGGTAAAACGCATGAGGTCCCAGATCTCACCGAGCAATAAGCAAATGTGAGGAGGGAATGTAGACTATGCCAGATGCAATAAGATGGGATATAAAGCCAACCCGACTAAAGCCAAGTAAGGGGTACAGAGAGTCACAGGGAGGGAGAGGCTGTGTTCTCTACGGTGGGCACTGAGGAAGTGGCTTTTGAGCAGAGGCCTAAGAAACTGGAGTCAGAGAAGCCAGGGTCTGGGGGAAGAGCCCGAGGAGGCTGTGGTGACTGTCCAGAGCCAGCAAGGGGAAGGGTGTGTCAGAGAGAGTGGAGGCAGGTCACAGGACATGGAAGGCCTTGGCGGACACTGCAGAGACTTTGGCTTCCAGCCTGAGTCGGTGGAAAACTTCACAGTCTTAAGCAGAGGGACACGATCGGACTCGCGTTTAGTAAGAGTGAGTCTGACGGAGATAGCACGCTGTCCCCTACTGATCATTCCCTCCTTCTTTCGTGATAATAGAAAACTCCAGATGTTCCCTGGATACATGGCATCACAGAATAAGGGCTATATTTCCCATCCTGTCCTGGAGGTAGGTATGGCCATAAGACAGTCTGGCCAGTGGACTGTGAGTGGAAGTGTAGTGAGGTACTTAAAAAAAAAATCCCTAAGAGAGAGGGGGCTTATACCTTCTGACTTCTTTTTCCCAAATTCATTTTGTTTTTCATTCTCTGCCTAAAATGTAGATGTGATGGCTGGAGCTCTGACTGCTACACTGTACTATGAAGAAAATGGTCACCCCTCTGTATGGGATAGTGGTGAGGTGGAAGAAGTTTAGGTTCCTGAAGTCTCTGTTCCTGGTAGCTGAGACCAGTCCTAATTGGAATAATCTTTTAGTCTACTGGGTGAAGAAAAACTATAGAAGGGAAAAAGAATAATCTCAATTTCATAAATGAGAACCCTGAAGCCTGAAGAGGTTAAACAAAGTACATTAGAATTGTGGCTAAAAACATTGGCTTTAAAGTCAGCAAACCTGCCTGTACTTGAACCCTGCCTCCACCCCTTACTAACCTCGCAATCTTGGGCAAGTTCCTCAGCCTCCCTAAGCCTGGCTTCCTCATGTGTGCAATGGGGATGGCAACAATACCCACTTCAGACGATCACTGTGGGTATTAAACAAAATAAACTCTGTGCAAAGACATAACACGCATGGCACAGGGTTGGAACCCCCTGCTTCCCTTCTCTTCTTCCCTGGACCCTTCCCCACCTCCCCCGTCACCCAGAAAGGGTTGCCCACTCCTTATTAAATGTGCTGCTCACTCAGTAAGAGGAAAGAGAGAGAAGGGAGAAAGAAAGACACTTTGGCACATGAGTGGATGTGATGAACTTGCAAGACCCGGAGGTGTCAGTGCCCGGGGGAAAATCTTCCATGTGAGCCTGGGTGTGCTGGGCGACCCAGGGAAGCGAGGCCCTCAGCTGTCCTTCACTCCTGGGCTGGTGACAATCCCAGAGCCCCAAGCCATTCCTGGCCGCTCCCTCTTTGTTTCTCTTCTTCTCTGTTGCCTCCTCTCCTGAAATAAAAATAGAAAGGGTGGAAAGCTTGGTGAATCATCTGGTTTTCAGGACATCTTTCCCTGGAGTGACTGAGATTTTTATTGGCCTGTGAGGATATTTGGAGGCTGTGTGGAGAGGATTCTTGTGTGTGTGTGTGTGTGTGTGTATGCATGTGCACATGTGTGCGTGTGCATGCGTGTGCGTGCATGTATGCATGTGTGTGCATGAGTTTATCTGCGTACTGGGCTTTGGAATGCAAAGCACCACATTCATGTTTCCTTTTGGGTAGCAGACTCTCTTTCTAATTATGCTTTGCTCAGGCTAATATGAAAATGAATTGACTTCCTCTGACTCTGGTGAGCATAATAATCAGAGGAAATGGCCCTGAGCACACAATAATCAAAATAGAACCGGAAGGAAAGCAACGAGGCTCTTGAGAACTTTCCACCGATACGCTTTCCCATTCCATTTTATCCATCTCTCGGTCCTCACTGATTCAGACAACTATGAATTGACTTAGAGAACTATGTTTATAGCTGGTGAGACTAATAGGAAGGCTGAAAAAATTCAACTTTTTCTCTTTAATCAGAAATTTGTGAAACATCAAATACCAAAAACGAGGGGGAAAAAAGTATGTTCGTTTCTGTAAAAAGATTGACCTGCATTCTGCCCCTTCTTTTATAAGGGTCGAGTCAAAATAATACACTTCCATTACTTATAGCTTACATTGAAAGCTCTGATAAGTCCTGCACAAAAGCAACCTGGCTAAATTTGCCTAATTTAATGAGGCCAAAATTTATTTGATCATGGAATTTTTTCCCCTTATGTAATGACTATTTGTGAACTTTGGAATTAGGATTAGAGGATACAAACTTTGTAAGGTTTTAGTTCTCAAGGAAATGTTCTATTTGTGTTCTGAATGCTGCCCCCTGGGCTCTTCACACCTTAATTCTGATAGCTGGTTGTTTAGGTTTCTACAAAGAGACTGTTCTGTTAACAGTAGCATATTTTTTCATCACCATAGTTAACTCAACCAGAAATTGGGAGGATACAATGCCTTTGCAAGCTGATAACCATCATCTTGACCTTACCTGGCGGGGTGTACCTTCGGGAGGAGGAACAAGGGATATCTGTATCCCAGCACACTTTCCGCTCTGTCCTTTCTGCACGGAAAGTCCTTGTCTCATTTCTACTGCCGGACAGAACCTCAGGCCAGTTCCATTCGCTCCACACACAGCCCCTCTTTGTTAAGGAGAGAGATAAGAACCAGGGACACTCTCTTCACTTACTTAAATCTGGAGCTTGTAAAGGGTGGGAGAAAAGTCTAGCTACAATAGCTATTTGGAATCAATGCCAGTAAAGCCCGTATTCTAACCTGCGAGTGTATTGAATGAGGTGACAGATGACAGGGCCTGGGTCAGAGTGCAGGGAGAGCCAGTCTGAGCATGCTCAGTAGGCCAGGCTTGTCCAGTGTAGACCCGGTACATACGGCAAGCCACAGCAGACAAGCATGTCTGATTAATGACAACTTCCGAAAGGGGTCACACACAGTACCAGAAGCCCAGCTAAGCCCAAAAGGAGTCAGCCCATGAACACAAAGGCTTTTTATTAGGTGTGACATCTGTTCCGATCTCTGTTGCCAATTAGGTGGTCATTAGACTCAACCCACACTTATCGATAGGGGAGAGATGCCACTGAAAGGGACATTAACACCTCCATGCGAACTGTAAATCAGGCTGCTCTGGCTGTCTGGAAGCATCTGAGTAAGCACCTCCCTCTGGGTTTTCCAGCCAGGGGTTCTCCTCTGTTCCTGGAAAGGGGTACAGCCAGAGTGGCCTTCTAAACACTCAGGCACTGGATCAATGAGCGCCTCTAGAACAAAGGATTTTACCAAAGCTTTTGTTATTTTACTTCTTTCTAAAGTCATGCACACACATAGTAGAAAATTTAGAATATTGCAGACAATCAGAGGGAAGAAAGTGAAGATTACCCACAGTGTCATAACCTTGCTCTATCTCCTTCTCTCTGCATCTGCATTGTATTTCTACAGAGTTGACATCATGTGTTCTCAGCACACAAGCCTTTGTTTCCCTCCGATCCAGACAAGTCTGGCCCCCTTGAGAGTCTCCAAACACTCCTGGTATGCTCCCACCTCACGATATCTTCACTTTTCTCCTCATGGCATGTTCTTCCTCCAGATCCTCCAACAACTAGACTGGCATTTGCACCTGAATCAAATCACTGCTCATGTCTCTTCCTCCAAGAAGCCTTCTTGGCCATACGTGCTAAGACAATTGCTTCTCTTAGTCATTCTATTTCTTTCTCTGCTCTATTTTCCTTCAATGCCCTGTACTACCTGATAGCATATTTTATAGTTATTTGTTATCGGTGCTTCCCACTGCGATGTAAGTTCCATGAAGGCATGTTCTTTTGCTTTGTTCACCACCGAGTCCCCATGACCTAAAACAGTGACTAACCCCACAGCAGATGTTCAATAAGTATTTATTAAATGGGAATAAATTTTGTTTTGTAACTTGCTTTTTCCCCCCTCTAGCCATATTGTACAAAACCTTCAGGATCACTAAATATCATTCAGCAAACTTTTTAAAAGATGGCATCACATTCCATATAGCTATGGCTGTGTTATAATAGGCTTAATCAATTCCCAGTGGTTGAACATTTGGGTTAAGTAGTCCTCCATCTTTTTTTTCTTCTCTTTTGAATGAATGCAGTACATTGAAAGTATTTAAATACTTTATCTATACTGGGCAAACCATGACCTTGAAAACTTAATTGGAAGCATAATTGGAGGAAACCAACATTAATGAGCCCATGACCAAAGGAATTTGAATTTCTCTGATGGAGAAGATGGGGAAGGTGAGGATACCTGCCGAACCAGTAGAAGGGACCATATCATACTTGGGAATCACATGCAATTTAATGCAAGTACTTAGTGCTTGTGGAAAATAAGAAAATATGTTGAGATATATAGGTGTCATGGTTAAATTGTGTTCTCTCAAAATTTATGGGTTTTTTGTCTGTTTGTTTCAAAAGATGTGGGGTACAACTCAGGATTAGATATATAGGTGGTCGTCATACAGGTGAAGTTTGAGTCTCCCACTGATCTTCGCTTCACCTGGTTTGGGATCAGATACCCTTATTTTTTTTTTCTTGAGTTGGAGTCTCACTCTGTCACCCAGACTGGAGTACAGTGGCACGCTCCTGGCCACTGCAGCTTCGACCTGCTGGGCTCCGGCGATCCTTCCGTCTCAACTTTCCAAGTAACTGGAACTACAGGCGCGCGCTACCACGCCCGGCTACTTTTTTTGATTTATTGTAGAGCTGAGGTCTCACCAAGTTGCCCAGGCAGGTCTCGAGCCCGCAGGCTCAGGCAATTCACTCACCTTGGTCTCCCAAAGCACAGGATTACAGGCTGAGCCACCGAGCCCAGCTAGGTACCCTTATTGATGTTATGTGCCCCCCACCCATCCCCAGCAGTTTCCCGCTGCTGCCAATCTCTCTCTTTTTTTCCTGTAAAGATGTGAGGTACAATTCGGGGTTAGGTATACAAACATTGACTATGTAGGTACCCTTGTTGGTGAGGTGTGCGTCTCCCTGTCCTAGCAGTTTCCCTCAACTGCCAATCCTACCCCCCACCGTCAGTTTCCCACTACTGCCAATCCCTTTCATATGGTATTATAATTGTTTAAGCTCCACTTATGAGTGAGAACAGATGGTACTCTGTTCTTTATTTCTGTGATAGATCACTGAGTATGATCAACTCTAAATCCATTCAAGTTGCTGCGAAGTCCATATGTTGGTCCTTCTTTATGGCTGTGTAATATTCCATTGTGTGTATGCACTACATTTTAAAAATTCCGTCCAGCTTCGATGGGCAACATGGTTGGTTCCATGTTTTTGCTATTGTGAATAGAGCTGCAATAAACATACGTGTGCAGGTATCTTTTTTGTAAAATGATTTGAGTTCCTCCAGGTATATTCCCATTAGGGGAATCTCTTTCTTATAAGATTAAGATAAATATTCAGGATCCACTTATGAGTGAGAACATATGATACTCAGTTCTTTGTTTCTATGAAAGATCATTGAGTTTGATAGAGTCTAAATCCATTCAAGTTGCTGAAAAATTCATGATTTTGTCCTCTATGGCTGCATAATATTCCATCGTGTATATGTACCACATTTTAAAAATCCAGCTCACTTTCAATAGGCAGCCAGATTGGTTCCATGTTTTTTGCTATTGTGAAAAGTGTTGCAATAAATATGTGTGCACAATTGTCTTTTCTGTAGAATGATGGAGTTTCTCCAAGTATATTCCCAGAAGGAGGATTGCTGGATCATATGGAAGGTCGATTTTTAGATCTTTTAGAAATCACCACACTGTTTTCCACAGAGGTTGTACTAATTTACACTCCCACCAGCAGTTCAAAACATATATGTTGAAGCCCTCACCCCAAGTGTCTCAGAATGTGACTCTACTTGAGTCAAGACCTTTAAAGAAGTTATTAAATTATAATGAGATTGTTAGGGTGAGTCTTAATCTGGCTAATGTCCTTACAAGAAGAGGATATTTGGACATCCAGAGAGACACCAGGGATACACACATAGAGGAAAGACCCTGTGAGGACACGGTGAAAAGGCGGTGTCGATAACCCAAGGAGAGAGGCCTCAGGAGAAGCCAGCCCTGCCCATATCCATCTTGGATTTCCAGCCTTCAGAACTATGAGAAAATAAATTTCTATTGTTTAAGCGACTTCATCTGTGGTATTTTATTATGGCAGAGTAAACTAGTACTGTAGGTAAGCGCAATGATGCCAAAATGTCCCTGAAAATGTACTGGGGGCTTGTTAAGTATATCTTTTATTGCATAGCAAAGGCCACAATTTTCTATACAATCAGTTCTAAAATTAAAATGGAAATCATTAGGTTCATATAAATCAGTAGTCAAACAATTGCCTAATGTGTAACTTTTTCTGGAGTTCTTGGTGGTAAAAATTTAAACAACAAAAATTAATATGGTTCTCAAAGAAATCAATATGGATTTCAAAGGGCTGATCATTTCTGCTGCACTCAAGAGCATATTTTATTTCCTCTCTAATTTATCCAACTTTTTGACTCTAAATCAATTAATTGGCCTAATATTTAGTAACCACTTACAATGCTCCAGTTCCTGGGGACGCAACAGTGAGTAAGACAGCTGCTTCCTTAACCCTATTGCAGTAAAAAGTTGAAGTGACAGGCCATTCCAAAATGGCACCTCCTACTGGCAGAGGCAAGCTTCACCTCCTAAGCCAGTGGTTGGCAAATTTTCTCCATAAAGCCAGTGGTTGGCAAATTTTCTCCATAAAGGGCCAGCTTTGTGGATCAGGCAATCTCAATCTCAACTACTCAATGCTGCTGTTGTAGAGTGAAAGCAGTCATAGACAGCAGGTAAACAATGAGCATAGCAGTGTTCCAATAAAACTTTATTTACAAAAATGGAATGCAGGCCAGATTTGGCCCGGGAGTCATTGTTTGCTGACACCTGTCCTAAGTGCTACCTTGAAAAATTGCTTGACTATTCTTTCAGACCAGTATAGGACAACTCTGAATAAACTGTCCTCTTAAGTGAGAAGTGTCTAGTAGAGTGTGGCTAGATCCTTGGGCTCTACAGCTTCTGCAAGAGATGGTTCCACATGATCTGTCTGATCCTGCACAGAACATGAAATTGCATATCTAGATGATGCTACCAAAAATATGAGGTCTGTTCACCTGAGCTCATACACATTCTCTCTTTTCTCCCAACTCTTTAGAACATGGAACACCACCTTTTCATAAAACTTAAGCCAACAGTGCCTGGCAGGCAATTGTGTCTAACGTTTGGGGCATGAGCTGGCAGCCTCTGGGCATTTCTGTCTTCCATTGGCGCTTATTCGTGCTTCCTGTTCAAGTTTCCAGAGCTTTCGCTCGCAAAACAGTACTTCTCAGAAACCATGGTTTGTGGCCTAAGCTGCATGCACCACACCCTGAAGTAAAACTTCCAGACCACATTAAAACATGGGTGTGCACAGTTTCCAGAAATGTCTGTGTAAAGTGGATCCACCTGGGTATAGAAGTGGCATAAGGTCCTCAATCCCGCAATTACAAGTTCTCTGAAGGCCTCAGATTCCAGTACAAAAAAAGGACAACCGGGGTTTAGAACCACTGGGAACTGCATCATAATTATGACTAAACATATGAACATCATTCCACACAACAAAAGTAGCCCAACAAGAAGCAGGGACAAGGTGTGAAGCACAAAGGACAAATATCTTTTCATGAACTGAGGAGTTCATTTACACACTCAACAAATATTTATTTGTTGGAGTTGTGAGTTGTACAACCCGTATGGTCTTATATAGTGACCATGCACTAGAGTCTCGACAGACTAGAATTTAGTAGTCCAGAAGCAGAAGAAGGCAATCCAGGGAGAGAAGAATAGTATGTGCCAAGGTGTCAATCATTTATTTAGTACCTGCTATTACATGACCCTTGGCCTTGATGTTTCTAAAAGGCAAATTCTTACAACTTGCATTATAACACCACATCACTCCTTCAGTCGTATAATTTAGACCTAGTTATTGAGCACCCACCATGTCTCTGCTATAAAACATGGGGATGTAGCAATCCAATGGGAAAAACCTATTGATGAATTCCAAGAATGATGATCAATTTAAATGCAAAGAGCCAGGTCTTAGGAGAGCTTATAGCTGGATAGTTAAGAGACTTTCCTGGTGAGTGAGGGTGGAAAGGAGGAATGGATTTGCATAACTTAAAAAATTAAATGTCCACAGCAGCAGCAACCCAGGAGCAGCCTTGAGCAAGGTAGGTAGCTCAACTAACAAAGATTTAGTGCACTGTCTTCTTGTTAATCTGGATATTAGGTTTCCATGAGAATCGGGGAGAGGGAGGGTTGACCTCAGTGTACATTTTGTGGGCACATGACCTTGTTTCTCTAAATGACAAGTAGGCATCAGTATAAAATTGCCAAATACTAAGGGAACAGATTTGAAAACAGCAGTGGTCTATGACTCCACTCCAAAGCAAGTGAGCACAAATCATTTCTGAGAGTTTGATCTTTCTTTTCTTGGAAATGTTAGAGTGGAAGAATCCCACAAATAACCTCTGTAAGGAGGAAAAATTGGTCCATGGGTGAACTTAGAAGCTGGAGAGAGGTATGATGTGCTAATGCAGAAATTATGGACTGGAGCTGGTTTTTAAGGTCAGACATCTCTGAAAATGTCTGACATGTGATCCGGAAGCCAGAAGAATGCACCATATTTTATTTATCTGGGCAAGCTAGCCTCAAAGTACAGCATATCTAAAGAGATTTGAAAAAGAATAAACACGCATGAGGTGCCATGTTTGGTAAACACGAACACGGCAGCAGTGACTTGGGTTCAGAAAGAGAAGTTCCAATATCTTCAAACCGTAGTTCTCAAACTCTATCCTGCATCAAGAATGAATCAGGATGTCTGAGGCAGACCCTGGGAATCTGCATTTCTTATAAATTCCCAGGTGATGCTGATACCATTGGACCATGTGTCTATAACAACAGCTGATGCATATATTTTCAGCATTCCAGGATCTAACCCCAAATCTCTTGTTCACACTTTTTTGCTACACTTAGGTTTCCCATCATGCACCTGATCGTCCCAGAAAACTAAGATTCTTTTTACACATCCAGAACATTCCGTAAATGAGGTCTCCTATATATCTTTTTTTATTATGCCCCTCTATCCTTAATTTTTCATCGCTGCCTCATGAAACCCTTAAAGATCAACTTGAGTACTAGTTTCTCTATCCAGTTTGGTCTAATCTTTTAACTCAGAATTACATTTCTAAGTTCAACTAGTGTTTCATGCACAAATCTTCTGTGGCAGATTAGTATCACCCTAAAGACAGGCACGTTGTCATTCACTCAATAAACACACATGAGGTGCCACTGGGTACATGTGTCTGGGCTGGGGTTACGATGGGGAAAGATGTCAATGTGACACTTCTCAGGAGCTTACTTTATGGGAGAAAGAGAAGTAAACTGGTAACTGCAACACAGAGTGGTACTAGGTTGGTGCAAAAGTAATTGCAGTCTTAGACCGTGAATCTTAAATCATAGCTAGGCTCAAACACATCTTTATTAATCAAAATAGGAACCATTGCAATCAACATTTTTGCCAAGTATTAACAAGTTTGTTTATTCCTATAACATATAACTCCATGCTCTGGAATTTGATGAGCTCTTGGAAAGCATGTCCTGCATCCTGCTGGTTGTGGAAGCGTTTTCCCTGCAAAAAGTTGTCGAGATACTTCAAGAAGTAATAGTTGATTGGCAAGAGGTCAGATGAAAATGACAGTCGAGGCAAAACTTCATACCCCAATTGGGGCGTTGTCATGGAGAAGAATTGGACCGTTTCTGTTGATAAATGCTGGCTGTAGGCATGGCAGTTTTCAGTGCATCTCATCAGTTTGCTGAGCAACTTCTCAGTTGTAATGGTTTCACCAGGATTCAGAAAGCCGTATTGGATCAGACCGACAGCAGACCACCAAACAGTGACCATGACCTTTTTTTGGTGTAAGTTTGACTTTGGGAAGTGCTTTGGAGCTTCTACTTGGTTCAAGCACTGAGCTGGTCATCACCGGTTGTTATATGAAATCCATTTCTCGTCGCATGTCACAATCTGATCAAGAAATGGTTCACTGTTGTTGCATAAAATAAGAGAAGACAACACTTCAAAACAACGACTGTTTGTAATTTTTGGTCAACTCATGAGGCATCCACTTATGGATCTTTTTCACCTTTTCAATTTGCTTCAAATACCAAATGACCAGAGAATGGTTGATGTTGAGTTATTTGGCAACTCTTGTGTAGTTGTAAGAGGATCACCTTTGATGATTGCTCTCAACTGGTCTTTGTCAGTTTACAATGGCTGACCAGTACACTCCTCATCTTCAAGGCTCTCACCTCCTTTGCCAAACTTCGTTTTTTGTTTTTTTTTGACTTGGAGTTTCACTCTGTCACCCAGGCTGAAGTGCAGTGGCACTCTCACGACCACTGCAGCCTTGATCTACTGGGCTCAGTTGATCATTTTGCTTCAGCCTTCCAAGTAGCTGGAACTACAGGCATGCACCACCACACCCAGCTAATTTTTTCATTTCCTGTAGAGATGAGGTCTTGCCAAATTGCCTCAGCTGATCTCGAACCCGTGGGCTCAGGCAATCCTCTCACCTTGGCCTCCCAAAGTACTGGTATTATAGGCATGAGCCACCACGCCCAGGCCACCAAACTTCTTGACCCACCATTGCACTGTACATTCGTTAACAGTTCCTGGGCCAAATGCATTGTTAACACTGAAATTATCTCCACTGCTTTATGACCCATTTTGAACTTGAATAAGAAAATCGCTTTAATTTGCTTTTGTCTAACATCATTTCCAAAGTCTAAAATAAATATAAAATAAACAGCAAGTAACAAGTCATTAGCAAAAAAATAAAGTGAAAAATGTGTATTAGAATGATGCATCACATAACCACATTTATTAAGAATGTATTCCAATATCAAATGGCAAAGTTCAACTTGCAAAAATCACAATTACATTTGCACCAACCTAATACTAAAAGCTGTGCAGGAGCACTGACTGGTGCAGGAGAGACTTTTCAGAAAAATTGATTCCTGAGGAGTTCCGGTAAGATGGCAAAGGCATAGGTGGATTTGCAAGATTCTCCGAACATGAGTTCCCAAAAAGACTCTTACTTTTCTTCCCCCAACCCCCTGCCCACCACCAGCCACACTGGTCTGAGCCCCAGGGACCTTCAGTCCCACACAGGGCCAGATATTGCGGCCCCTGGCTGCTGCTGCTCCACTGTATGTGACTCCCACGCAGGCACTCCACTGTATGTGACTCCCTCCCTGGCTACATCGTCTCGCCCAGCACCCAGCACCAAGCCGCCAGTCACCCAGGGAGGCTCTGGGCACCCGCCCCTCAGAGATACCAGTCCCATTTCTGGCTGAAGTACCCTGTGAAAGGCCCAAGGCCGCTCTCGCTGCCCACCGCCTGCCCTTTGGAGCTTTGGAGCTCTGGAGCTCTGGGTCCACCCTGGCTGAGGCACGCAGCATGCAACCCCATGTTTGTGTAACGGAACAATATATCTTAAGGAGGTAGTGATCAGAGGCTCTCAGCTCCAGAGGAGGGAACTCCTGACCCCCTCCTCCACCCCAGCCTGCTGTTCACACCCCAGACCCAGTGCCCAGCTGTGCAGCTGATCCCCGGTACCTCCTCCCACCACCACAATCCATCTTAGTGGATCACCAAGGGACCCAGACAAGCGAAGAGAAAAGATCCATGAAAGTGAAGCTGCCACCTTGGCCATTCTCCAGGCAGAGATTCGCATTGCCCCGCCCACTTATCACCAACCTCCACCTCAGTTCCTAAGGTAACGTCACTAAACAGGAGACAAAGCCCCTCCCCTACCTGAATCAGATAAAGGCAACTGAGCATCGCAGACCTCCCAGGCAGCAGGCTAAAAAAAACAAACCCAAGCTGTGAGTAAATCAAGCTGCTGGCATTGAAAACAAAGGGGAGAGGCTGGAGATCAGAGCTGAAAAGACTTTAGACACTCAGGAAGGATTCTAGAACTAGTCTGATCTCTTATTTTGACTTTTGATTTTATTATTTTGACTGTTTGATCTGCTCACTTTTGTTTGCTTTCTGACTTACACTGACTGTTTCATGATTCTATTGGTCTGTCTCTGTGTAGTTACCAGTATTCTTTAGGGAATTTTGCTCACATGTCTTTTTCACTGCTCTCCGGCCTTGTGTCTCTTTTTCACCTATTAGTTGGTATGTATGTCTGTTTTCCCTCTCACTCCCCTCTCTTTCTAACTTCCTATTGACCGCCGCTTTCCTCCATTATTTTCCTCTTTTGTACCTCCTTTTGATCGAGAGACCAAACCTACATACCAATGCACAGACAGATTGCAAGGCAGTGGGAAATAGGTTCCAGTGTGCTCATACAACTCTTGGTGGATGCTGGAATCAGCATATAGATACTGAATCACAGCTTCCCCCTAAATTAAACCTCAAAACTGCAAAAAGTACAGCCCGCAGCCCACACTCCAAACCCAAAAGTGAACAAAGCCAGAGGACCCTCCTAAGGAAGAACAGGGGATTGCACAAGCGAAACAAAAGCAACCCCACCTTCACTGAAAAACAGAATTAAAGAAAGGGAGGGAAAGAGGGAGAGAGAGAAAAATCTACACAAATGAAGAAAACCCAAAAGAAGAATATGGATATCTCCCAGACCCCTGGGAGGGCAGACACTGAGAAAACTAACTTCAGAATGCAAACAGTGAAGAGCCCCCAGAATGACTGGTCCCAAACTACAAACCTAGATATCAAGACATTAATGGAGAGATTAAAAAGAATTGAGGAGAGACAAGAAGAAACTAGGAAGGAGCTGATATCTGAGATAACAGTAATAAAGAATACTGTGAATGAAATAAAAAACAAACTGGTAAGCATGGAAAGCAGAATTACCCAAGCAGAAGAAAGAATCTCAGAGCTTGAGGACCAAAATACAGAACTAACCCAAATGCTTAAAAACACAGAAAACAAGTTCAAAAAGACAGAACAAAACCTTCAAGAGATGAGCAATTACTTCAAGAGACAGAACCTAAGAGTAATTGGCATTTCTGAGGCAGAAAGAGAGACAGAGACCACACTGGAACAAACTTTCCATGAGATCATTTAAGAAAACTTCCCTTATCTAATCAGTGATGCAAAAATTCAAACACAAGAGATTCAGAGAACCCCTGCAAGACAACAAATGAGAAGACCAACTCCTAGACACATAATAATTGGCCTAAACAAAGTAGGCATAAAAGAAAAAATCCTAAAGGCAGCAGGAGAAAAGGGCCAGATCACCTACTATGGAAGACCAACTAGAATAGCAGCAGATTTATCTACAGAAACCCTGCAGGCTAGGAGAGCTTGGAACCCTATCTTCAAAGTCCTAAAAGATAAACAATTTCAACCAAGAATAGCCTACCCAGCCAAGTTAAGCTTCATCAGCAAGGGAGAATTAAAATCTTTCCCAGATATCCAATTCCTAAGAACTTACACTGCCACCAAACCACCTCTACATGAAACACTTAAGAAAGTA
>NW_007048367.1:70924-97864 GCF_000164805.1 Carlito syrichta
CAAAAAAACCAAGAGGAAGAACAACTACTCTATAAGAACTCTATGATAGGGACGACCTCTCACATTTCAAAAATTAACCTGAATGTGAATGAACTAAAGCACCACTGAAAAGACAAAGAATGGCAAAAAGGATAAAATACCATCAGGCAACAATATACTGCCTTCAAGAGACCCATCTCACTAGAAAGGATATGCACAGACTCAAAGTAAGAGGATGGGAAACAAATTTTCAGGTGAATGGAACACAAAAGAAAGGAGGAGTCGTGATCCTAATTTCAGACAAAATACCATTTAAGCTATCAAAAGTTAAAAAAACATACAGAGGGCCACTACATAATGATAAAAGGTTCACTCCATCAACAAGAAATATCTATCCTAAACATATATGCACCCAACATAGCTACGCCAACTTTCATAAAGCAACTTCTAGGAAAACTAAAGAAAGATATTGACTCTAACACCATCATAACTGGGGACTTTAATACCCCTCTCACAACCCTAGACAGATCATCAGGACAAAAAATCACCAATGACATCCAGAACCTCAATGTGACTCTTGACCAAATGGACTTAATTGATACCTACAGAACACTCCATCCAAAGACCACAGAATACACATTCTACTCATCACCACATGGACCATATTCTAAGATCGACCACATACTTGGCCGTAAATCAAGCATAAGCAAATTTCAAAGGACTGAAATTTTACCACGCACCTTCTCAGACCACAGTGGAATAAAAATAAACATTAACACCAACAAGGTTCCCCCAAAACCCACAAAGACATGGACACTAAACAGCATGATGCTAAACAACTCCTAGGTCAATGATGAAATCAAAACAGAGATCAAAAGATACCTGGAAACAAATGAAAATGAAGAAACATCTTACCAAAATCTCTGGGATGCCATGAAAGCTGTAGTAAGAGGGGAATTTATATCACTACAAACGCACATGAAGAAAATGGAAGGATCACAAATTAACAGCCTAACAAGCCACCTAAAGAAGCTGGAAAAGCAAGACCATTCAGTAGAAGAATCCAGATCACCAAAATAAAAACCCAAATCCAGGACATAGAAGATAAAAAGATAATACAAAAAAATCAATGAAACAAAAAGCTTGTTCTTCAAAAGGATAAACAAGATTGATGGTCCCTAGCTTGACTGACCAAGAAAAAGAGAGAAAAAACCCAAATAAGCACAATCAGAAACACAAAAGATGAAGTCACATCTGACCCTGAAGAAATACAAAAGATCATTAGAGACTACTATGTACACTTGTATGAAACAAACTTGAAAACCTCAAGGAAATGGAGGACTTTCTGTTATCACACAACCTGCCTAGGTTGAAACAAGAAGAAATTGAGACCCTAAACAGACCAATAACATTCAAGGAAATTGACTACATAATAAGAAAACTACCTACAAAAAAAAGCCCTGGATCTGACGGCTTTCCAACAGAATTCTACAAGACATTTAAGGAGGAGTTGATTCCAATCCTACTGAAGGTATTCCAGGCAATTGAGAAAGATGGAATTCTCCCCAAATCATTTTATGAAGCTAACATCACATTGATACCCAAGCAAGGTAAAGAACCAACAAAGAAAGAGAACTACAGGCCAATATCTTTGATGAGCATAGATGCTAAAATTCTCAACAAGATCCTAGTGAACCGGATTCAACAACACATCTCAAAAATCATCCATCATGACCAAGTAGGCTTCATCCCTGGGATGCAAGTCTGGTTCAACATTCATAAAACCATAAATGTAATTAAATACATCAACAAATGTCAAAACAAAAGCCACATGATTATATCATTAGATGCAGAAAAAGCTTTTGATAAAATCCAGCACCCATTCTTGATAAAAACCCTCCAACATTTAGGCATATGGGGAACATACCTCAAAATAGTAAAAGCCATCTATGAGAACCCACAGCCAGCATACTCCTAAATGGATAAAAATTGGAACCATTTCCCTGAAAACTGGAGCAAGACAAGGATGCCCACTCTCACCCCTCCTGTTCAATATAGTATTGGAAGTCCTGGCTAGAACAATCAGAGAAGAGAAGGCAATCAGGGGTATTCAAACAGGAAAAGAGGAAGTCAAGTTATCTCTCTTTGCAGATTACATGATTGTGTACCTTGAAAACCCAAGAGAATCTGTCAAAAACCTTCTTACACTGATAAAGGACTTTGGCAAGGTCTCAGGATATAAAATAAATGTGCAAAAGACAATCGCATTTCTTTACATCAATAATAAACAAACAGAAATCCAAATAAAAAGCACAATTCCATTCACAATAGCCACAAAAAAAATGAAATACCTTGGCATCTTCCTAACCAGAGACGTAAAAGACCTTTACAATGAAAACTACAAAACACTGCTCAAAGAAATCAAAGATGACATAAACAAGTGGAAAAATATCCCATGCTCATGGATTGGAAGAATCAACATTGTGAAGATGTCCATCTTACCTAAGCAATCTACAGATTTAATGCAATACCCATCAAATTACCAGCAACATTCTTCTCAGAGCTAGAAAAAATAATACAAGAATTCATATGAAAACACAAAAGACCAAGAATAGCCAGAACAATCCTCAGCAAAAAAAAAAAAAAAAGCAGGAGGTATCACATTACCAGACTTCAAACTTTACTATAAAGCTACAGTAATCAAAACAGCCTGGTATTGGTATAGGAACAGGCATATAGAACAATGGAATAGAATTGAGATTCCAGAAGCAAAAATCTCAATTTCTCAACCAACTCATCTTCGACAAAGCCCCACCACCTACCACTGGGGAGAGAAGAACCTATTCAGTAAATGGTGCTGGGAAAACTGGCTGACCACATGCAGAAGATTCAGACAAGACCCTTATCTATCCCCATACACAAAAATTAACTCCAAATGGATCAGAGACCTAAATGTAAAACCTCAAACCATAAGAACCTTAGAAAATACAGGACACACCCTTATTGAAATTGGAACTGGCATGCAACTCCTGAACAAAACTTGAAACACACGGGCCATAAGAGATAAGATAGACAAGTGGGACCTCATTAAACTGACAAGCTTCTGCAGAGCCAAAGAAACCATCAAGAGAGCAGGGAGACAGCCCACAGACTGGGAAAAAGTATTTGCCAACTCCAGGTCCGACAAAGGCCTAACATCTTGGATCTACAAGGAACTCAAACATGCTGAAAAGAAAAAAACAAACAACCCCATTATAAAATGGGCAAAAGATATGAACAGACATTTCTCAAAAGAAGACATATGAGTGACCAACAGACACATGAAGAAATATTCAACCTCACTAATCATCAAGGAGATGCAAATCAAAACCACACTGAGATACCACCTAACTCTAGTCAGAATGGCAATTATCAATAACTCAAAAAATAACAGCTGCTGGAAAGGGTGTGGCGAAAAGGGAACACTTCTACACTGTTGGTGGGAGTGTAAACTAGTGCAACCTCTGTGGAAAGCAGTGTGGCATTTCCTAAAACCTCTAAGTATCAACCTACTATATGACCCCACAATCCCCCTACTGGGATTATACCCTGAAGAACTCAAATGACTCTATAAAAAAGATACCTGCACACGTATGTTTATCGCAGCATTGTTCACAATAGCAAGAACCCGGAAGCAACCATGCTGTCCTTCCAAAGAAGACTGGATTTTAAAAATGTGGTACATATACACGATGGAATACTACGCAGCCATAAAAAAGAACAAAATCCTGAATTTTGCAGCAACCTGGAGGGAACTAGAGTCTATAATACTGAGTGACCTCTCATGGAAACAAAGATCTGAGTATCACCTGTTCTCACTCATATAATGGACCTTGATCATCCAACGTATTACCATAAGAAAATGACTGACAGTGGTGGGAAACTGTGGGGGGGACCGAGGGCAAGGGAGATGGGATTAATGGTAGTAAACATCTGTCTGGGGATGGGGAGACACCTCTTATCAACAAGGGTACCTGAACGAAGCATATTTATATACCTAACCCTTAACTGTACCCCACAATATCATAATAAAAAATATTGTTTATAAAAAATATATAAATAAATAAATAATTCCCTTTTTTTTTTTTTAAAAAAAAAAGGAATTGATTCCTTTCTGACATGTCGAGGGCGAATGGAATTTATTGACAAAAGTGTAGGAAAAGAGAAGTAGGGAAAGGCAAAGGGTGATCCAGGCCAGAGATGAGTCACAGAAGGTGTGACTCAAAAATTGAACCCAAGAAGAGGCAGGATGAGTGACAAAGCCAGGGAAAACACTGGGGTTGTTCCATGGCATCCCTAGATCCACATGTAGCAGTTTTAGTCCAATCAGGAGATGGGAACCACGTGATATGTTAAACAAAGGAAATCAGAGGCAATAAATCAGTAACTGACCTACAGCAGAAAATGGACTCTTTATCCGTAAGGATTTTGAGGAAGGGAATGACAAGACCAATTGCAAATAGTGGATGCTCAACACATTTGAACCGAGCAGTCATTTTCTCTTTTCAATACACGCCCAAGAAGGAAAAACAGCTCTTGCCACCAATAATTTCCTATGGCGTACACCACGCACACACAGAACACTACCACCTAGCACAGAGTTTTAGAGCACATTTTCTACCTCAAGTCACATACCAGATTCAGAATTGTCCAAGATCAACTGAAATTTCCCCAAGCCAAGCCTCAAGAAAATTCGTCCAACATTCCCAACTGCAATGAAACCCCAAATCTAAAAAAGGCAATTTGTGCTGTGCTCTGTATGGTTTTATTATGGAAGTCTAGCACAGCTGTGGCCGGGATCCTCCCAGTGCTTCTGAAGTGATGAGTCACAGAAAATGAATGAGCATGTCTTATTCCATAAGATTGACCACACAGTATATATACTATGCAATACTCAGAATCTTCATGGTACATGTATACTAAGTTTAGACATGTGTATGTGTTTGTATATAGGACATTTTGTGGGATTGTGAATAACTCTTTTTGCGTGTGCTTAAAAGGCTTAAAAGAGGAAATTGAAGTTAATTCTATTTTACTTCTTTATAATACTCATTTTCATTACAACAGAAATCAAGTGGTAACAAAATGGGACCAGAGACCTTAGTAGATAGTTCCGTTTTCTTATCTGGCTGAGAAGAAAAGTGGGAGGTTGAGGATAGCGGGGGGATCATGAAATGCTTATGATTAGAAACTTTGTAAAATTTTTTGTAAAGCCTTTGGTTTTTAAAGATTACTTCTGACAGATCTCCCTTTTGCACTTTGATTCCACCCTTCTAATTGTTCTTTTCATTCTCCTTATCCTGTGCTTACTTCCTAAATGAGGCATAGCCTAAGGCTCCAGCATCAGTCTTACCACTCAACACCCTCCCTTCTGTGTGCTGTCAAACATGCCTATGGCTTCTACTATCAAGCATACATTCCCTGCTTTTGAACTCCAGTTCCACTTCTTCATTGCCTATTTATGGAACACTGACTTATCCCTCCCAATTCTTTAATTCTCTCAGTTGAAGAATAACACATGCATGTCCTTTGCCATGGAATTATGTAAGACCTCTCACTAGAGTAGGTGAAGCTCATTTCCCCACCACTTTGGTGTTGGGCTTTGCCACGTGACTTGTTTTGGCCAATGGAATGTTAGCAGTTGTGAAACAAGAAGTTTTAAATGAGGTTGCATGACTTGGCTTGGCCTCTTGTGCTTCTGCTCTCACTAGGAGAAGCCCTATGTGACTTCTGGTCCCAGAATGAGATGCTAGGAGAGAATTCTACTCACCAGCAGCTGCAGCCAACTGGTTAAACCCAACTATGACAAGATGCTATCAGCTAAGCTCCAGCTGACCCATAAACTCATATGTGAAAGAAAGAAATGTTTGTTGATATGCCATGATATTTTGGTATTATTTATGCTGCAGTATTCTTAGGAGCATAGAAGAGTAGCAATAGATGACTGATACTTATGGAATTTCTCAATATGAAATTTAAGAACTTCAAAATTAACACGGAATTTATCTCTCCAACCCTAATGTTTCTTTGTTTTTCCCTATAGGAAAATAATTCCTTTCATGCTCTGCTTCTTTCTTCATTCACTAATGTATATAATTGTTATTAAGCTACAGATATAAGTGAAGGAAAATAAAGAAAATAAATGTATATTGAGACAAGATTTTATCTAGTCCCTCAAACAAGAAATCTGGAAAGCAGTCAAGATTCTTTTCCTTTTAACTCTTCCTTACTTTCACATGTAAATCTTCATCTGCTTTTCAACAGTACTTATAACAAAGGAAAAAATATATTATTTATTTTTCTAGGGAAGCTAAATTCTAGCAATTGGAGAAGTTTTTGTTTTCATCCTTACTGTAATGACTTTTACATTTTGAAGGCAGTATTATGGATATAATAGGGATTTGCCATTGTTGAGATGGAATCCAGGAAAAGTAGCTAAATCCACTTGCTTAAAATGAAGGGAGAGATGGAAGGGGCCCAAAGTAGATTTGGGCACTAAAAAGACATGAGCTTTGGGTAAAGGAAGGCAGTTGGAGAATGGAAAAGAGGATAAACCGCAACTGACTGAAGGATAAGTAGGATCAAGAATAAATGTTGCATAGAGAACATTCTAATGAAAAACTGAGCACTATGCAATGTAAACCCCCACTACTGTTATTCCTACAAAATCTTCAGGAAACACTATACTTTGCATTAATGCAGTGTGGCATGGATTTTCTTTTCAGACGATAAAAATAAGTGTGGCGTTGTCTTCGAAATTTGTGTGGTGCAAAATGAATAAGTTATCTTGTGGAACAAAACAAGGTAGATCCAATAAAAGTGTGACAAGTTTCCTAAGTAGCTCCCAACACTGAGCCTCTTTCTTCACACTCATTTTGTATAATGCGACCATTTTAAGTTTCCTGAAGTTCCTAAGCATGACATGACTTTCAGGTCACTTTTGTCTTTGTAATTTCTGCCTAGAATGACTTTCCTCCCTTTCTTTATCTGTCTAATGTCTATTCTTCGTGGTCAATTTATATTTATTCTCAAAGCCCTCGTTCCAATGCCAAGTTTCCAAAAAACGCTGGCATCCCCTGCTAAAGTAATCGGAATGCAGACAAACAGTTGTAGGTACATTATTCACAAAAAGGTAAGTCTAGACCAAAAAGAGTGCATGCTATGACTCCACTTATAGAAAAATCTAGAAAATGCAAAGTAATCTATAGTGACAGGAAAGGTAGTCATGAGTTTGTTGAGAATGAGGAGCTGAGTGGGCTGGAGGGAGAGATTGTACATGAGAGAACTTTTTGGGGTGTTCATTATCTTGATTGTGGCAATGATTTCCTAGGTATATTCATATGTCAAAACTTACCAAATGGTGCACTTTAAATATTTGTGGATTATTGTTCATCAAGTATACCCCAATAAGAGTCAAAAAGACATATCTCAGTTTTTAAGTGATCAGCTGTTTACATAAAATTTCAAATTTAATAACAGAGTTTTATCATATTAATGAAAGATTCATTTGCAATTGTTCTCCCTTTGAGACAAGCTCCACATTTAGTTAACTTATTTTTATTATTTTATTTATAAAATTAGGTTATTCTAAATATATATTATATTATTCTAAATATATATCGACATATATTTAACCTAGTGACTTGGAGAGTTATCCATGCCACAACTTTAGGTAATAAAAAGCAAGTTGCAGAGGAAAATGTACCACCTTTTTGTTAATAAAAAGAATGTGAAAGACAAGAACATACATGTATTTTCTATACATGTTTACATGTCTGAGCATAGAGGAAGGTGCTTGGGAATGATAATAAGATTCAGTCGTTTGGATATCTAACTGATAAGCATATCTTATCAAGGCTAGAAACTGTATTTTTCAACTTAGGAGATGATGGGCAGTGAATGCCTAATGGACCTGTTTTGTTGACTTCTGTTCTAGAAAGTACTTCCTCATGGTATGTTGGAACATTTGCATGTGGTTTTAAAATGCGCCCAATAAAATACTATCAATGATTATCTTCAACAAGTAAAGAAAATTGTCAAGCATTGGAATGAATCAAATTCCCAGCAATGGAAGTGTTTGTTCTAGTTTGGTTTTCTTAAGTCATCTTAATACCTTATATAATTCTCAGCATTAAAAAGCACAGCATTTTGAAACTAGAATATATACTGTTGAGTTAGTCCACTTGAGCAAGCCACTTAAAGTGATTTTTAAAAAGGGAATTATAGTGTCACAGAAAAATGTGTGTTTGTGTTTTTTCTTTCACTCTACGTATGTAAAAAAAAAAATTATAAGAGCACAATCCCTCTCAAAAGCTAGCATACCCTAGTGCCAAAAAGCAGAATGTTATTTATTACTCATTGCTCAGTTTCTAACAAAGTGCTAAAGAGGCATGTACTCATTAGATGCAGTTTGTGTCGACTTATGATTTTCACTATTTGTTTCAACCCTGAATCAAGAGAAGGGGGCAAACAGGGCCACCTTGTTGCACAACTGTGGGGTTGGAGGGAATGCAGATGTTGTCTTTCTCTGGAGCACAAAGCTAACAGTGCCCCTTGGAGTTGTTTCTAGCAGATCTCTGAGTCAAGCAGCCTGTCAACTGTCATTCAGTGCCAACTCTTTTATTTGCATAGTAATACTTCTCTACTGAGTCTAGCCATCTTTTGCTGTTCGCATATGAATCACAAAATAACTGCTAACTGCATGGAAAATGTCCTTTCCTGCAGCGGGGGCTTTAAGTAATTAAGTGGAACAAGATGTTGTCTTGCACTTTCTCCCTCCCACGTGTCCCACATAAAAGCTAAGAGCTGATTCAGACTCTGCATATCAGTAGACTTATCTAATAAGTAAAGCCACACTTTGGTGACTCCTTCCATCATGAACTACCACAAACAAGAAGTCCAAAAGTGTCATTGCATGAAGAAGTCTTGTCAAAGCCTCATCCTAATTTCTCTCAGGGCATAATATTTTTTATTAACTTGAGGACAGTTTTATTTTTTATTTTTTTTTTGTTGTTTTGTTTTGGGTTTTTTTTTTGAGTTGGAGTCTCGCTCTGTCACCCACACTGGAGTGCAGTGGCCGCTCCCAGCCACCACAGCCTCGACCTGCTGGGCTCCGGCAATCCTTCCGCCTCAGCCTTCCAAGTAGCCGGAATTACAGGCATGCGCTACCATGCCCGGCTGATTTTTTGATTCATTGTAGAGATGAGGTCTCGCTGCCCAGGCGGGTCTCGAACCCTCGGGCTCAGGCAATCCGCTCACCTCGGCCTCCCAAAGCGCGGGATTACAGGCTGAGCCACCGAGCCCAGCGAGGACAGTTTTATAATCATCTTAGCCACAATGCGACTGAGTACGTTTTGCTTCAAGAAATATGAATTTGGATGATACTTCAAGAGCTTTTGTCTCATTACTGGCTAAACTATTTCCCCTATTTTGTATTGGAAAAAATTCTTCTGTCCTTGTTTTGGAGAAATCAAAGTACTTGGTCATATGACCAAACTTTGTTTAAAAATTAAAGTGAACATCCGTTGGGTTTATGCTCCAATTTTACAGAATTCCAAAACACATAATAGCCTGGGTGTTGGTGAATAAAATTCGCTAACTTTCAGATATTCACTCATTCATTCATTTATTTTTAAAGTCAGGATTACTTAGGTGCAGTTTGCTGATGTAAAATGTACCCTTAGAAATTCATTTTGATTCTATCGATGCGTATGTTTGTGGGGATGGGACTGTCAAGCAACATCACATTAGCACACATGTCCACTTGTCCCAGGACATACATATTCACCTTCACATTTGAATCCTATTTCCTGTATATATCTGTAACATTATTTTGAGCTATAATCATTACATGCCTATACTAACACTATGTTCAGTGAATTATTTCGAAGCCACCGATCTATTTATGAGGATTGTAGCTATGAAACCACATAATGATGGGAAATGAGAATTCAGCCATTGTAAACAGTAATATACACATAGGTGAACGCTCGCTAGCCAAGTTAAGCGAATATTAGCAAAACAACCTTAAAAACATCATGGAAACCGGGCTCGGTGGCTCAGCCTGTCATCTCAGCATTTGGGAGGCCGGGGCGAGTGGATTGCCTGAGCCCGCGGGTTCGAGACCAGCCCAGGGAACTTGGCAAGACCTCGTCTCTACAATAAAATAAAAAGTAGATGAGTGTGGTAGCGTGATTCTGTAGTTACAGCTAATCAGAAGGCTGAGGCAGAAGGATCACTGGAGCCCAGCAGGTCAACGCTGGGGTGGCTGTGAGCATGCATGCCACTGCATCCCTGTCTGGGTGAAAGAGTGCAACTCCAACTAAAAAAAAAAAAAATCATGGAATCTTTGTGACAACCACAATGATTTTACATTTAAAATTTGTGCATAAGTTAGGTCATCGTGTTTTCTATCAAGTCACTGCGGACTGTCAACAGGACTTCACTCCAAGAAACACTTCTGTCACGTCTACCAGTATGTTAAATGAATGAATGAATGAACGAACCGATTTGGAGAAACAAATTGCCAGATTAATTCATGTCGCATTCCAGAAGAATAAACATAATCTGTCCCTCTTAAAGGTTAAGAATTTTCTATCCCAACAGTGGAGGCCATTCCAAACTGACAGAAGAGTCAGCATGTTCCAGCAGAGCGCTACCAGCAAGGATACAGATATGTGACCTAAGAAACTCCTTATTCTGTGGTCACCATCTAGGTAGGTTTTGAAAACGTCTTCTGGTTCTTCCTTAAAGGTAGAGCCAAACAGCAAAAAGAATGGCTAATTGGGCAGAAATTCATACAACCTCAAGTGACTGACAGTCCCTATGAATTCTCCATGCCAGGCCACAAATTTAGATGAAAAAAAAATTTTTTTTTTAGAATTGGAATCTCACTCTGTTGCCCAGACTGGAGTGCAGTGACACGCTCCCAGCCACCGCAGCTTTGACCTGCTGGGCTCCTGTGATCCTTCCACCTCAGCCTTCAAAGTAGCCAGAACTACAGGTGCGCACTACCATGTCTGGCTAATTTTTGATGTATCGTAGAGATGAGTTCTTGCTAAGTTGCCCAGGTGGGTCTCGAACCCCTGTGCTCAGGCAATCCACTTGCCTCAGCCTCCCAAAGTGCTGGGATTATAGGCTGAGCCACCGAGCCCGGCCTAGATGACATTTTTGCTTTCAAATGTATAAACTTTGATGTGTGGATTATCAGGTTTCTTCTATGTCTCTGAGTTTTTTATTTTACTTTGATTACAGTTTGCAAAACCCTGACTTGCACTTTTTTGTTAGCAATACGTATGCCCTGTGACTATTTTGAGGAGACACTGGCAAATATAGATATTTATACCTAATTTTATAATCTAGTGCATTCTATCTGACTTTGAGGTATTGAGATCCATCTCAACGCAGCTAAGAGATTATTTTTTGTTTCATCGCCAAAAGCCAAATGCCTCAGGTTGCCCTGAAGAGATTTCCTAGGTTCTAAGCCTCACATTTAGAAGATACAGGTTGGCATCAGTTTGGAAAGATTTCAACCACAAAGAGTGAAAAACTGGATTCACCACAGCTGAAACATATTGGGAGTTGTTTTCCTGACATAACAAGAAGTCCACATGCATTTGGTGACTGAGGTCAGTTCAGCTGGTCCACGGTGCTGGGGCTGATTGTCCTGTGATTCTCTTAGCCTTATAGTTACAAGATGGCTGTTGTACCTCCAGACAAATATCACCTTCAAGAATGGATGAAGGCAGATGGGAAATGGGAGAATGTAGCTACTCTTGTCCTTTCTTTTAAGAATTCAAGAGCTTTTCCCAGTCCCCAATCACAGCCTCTCTCTTCTGACTTCCGCTTCTAACCCTTTGCCCCGGACTGTGTCACATGGCCAACTGTGGTGCAAAGGATGCTGGGAAATAAAGTGCTTCACTTTCCAGTTTCATAGATGAGGAAAGTCAGGGAGAAAACACCTGGAGATAGATACTTGAAGAGCCAAACCACAATGTCTACCATCTATATGCTATTGAAAAGAAAAGAAACAAAAAATGAAAAGGAAGACAAGTCAGGCAAGACAAGGCAAGGGATAGGAAGGGAAGGGAAAGATGAGCTATGGAATGGGTTGAAGTTTAGTCCTAGCTCTGCTACTTTCTAGCTATGTGACCTCGAGAAAGTTATTTTTGTGTTTTATGCCTAAGTTTTATTTATACCTCAGTTTTCTAATCTGTGAGTGGGGATAATATAATAACTATCCCCACAAAGAAGCTGTGAAAATACAATATGACTAATGCAAAGAGCTATGCCCAACACCTGGCACATAGTAATCGCCAATTATACTATTACTACTAATACTACCGCTACTGGTAATTAGTATTACCATATGTGAAAACATTTCCACTTAAATAAGGCATTTTATAAACAATCCAATTTGTAAAATTTCACAAACCCCCTTTCTTCTGTCGCTTCACTTTTGACCATGAGACAACCGAAGATTTTTGGCAACATTTTAAAAATTGTCTATAGCCTTGGGATTTCATTTATTTACTCAATCGACAAAATCTATTGAATACCTGCCAGAGTACCAGGCACTCTGTTGTATGCTGAGGATAAGGTGGTGACCAAAAAGTTTCTGTTCACATAATGTGTACAATCTAATAGATGAGACAGACATTAAATAAATAATCACAAACATAAAAGCCTAATTAAGCACTTGATCAATTATAAAAACAGGGGTTTTCTTCTTCCAAAAACATGAACACTCTTAAGAGGTTCAGAATCTGAGTAATTTTAAGACATCTATAGAAGTCACTCTGAAACTCTGAAACAACTTGAAACTCTTTGCCTGCTTTTGCATTAAGGCCATTTTGAAAATTAATTCCTGTACCTTGTTAGGAATATATTCCTTCATATGAGAACTATATTTCCTGCAACTGAAAATTAATGTAAGATGTTGGCTGCCCTTGAATGGAACAATCGTCCATATGAAATCATTTTGTGGTTTGATACTTCATTACTAGCCAGAGGAGTTTCCTCCTCCCCTGTCCCCCAACCCCGTGCCACTGCAAAGAGCAATTAGTTGAAGTAGAAAAGATTACAGCCAGGTGCACTGTTTGAAGTTTTTTCCTTCCTTTTTTTAGTTGTGGTGGGATTGAAAGTGTTTGTGTGGTGGGGGGTGTCAGGGAGGAGAAACCCCCTTTGTTAAGTATTTGCAGTCTATGGGTATCCTGGTAATTCAACAAGCATCTGTGGAATCTTAGGGCATTGGGACCTTTTGTGTTTAACCATCAAGCTCTAACCTCAAGGGCGTCTGCTGTGAGTAGAAGTGGGAGTTGTGAGGCTATTCACTGATGTGCAAAATGACAGTATCCTCTTAAGAGTTAGAATGAGTTTCATTAGATGAAAGGGAAGGAAACAGCTGAGCTTAATATCTTATAAAGGAATCCAAGAGGTATTTATTAGAAATTGAATGATCTTTTTTACAAATGCATGAGATGTGATAGATGAATTCCAGATAAAGTACGTTTGCATGAGGGTCCTTTTACATACCACAAGCAGACAAAAAACCAAACAAATAGATTTTTTAAAACTCTGTAATCGTCTTTCTGATTTTTATCACTTTCTTTACAATTCTTGGTGTAAATATTTATATGTTTTTAAAATTAGAATTGAATTGAAAGAAATGTATTGAGAGAGTGATATTAGAGAGGTTCTCCCAAGTTCTAAAATTCTTCCAGTGTATTGATTATATTGGTCTCCAAAACCTTCCAGGCAGGAGAGAGTGACTTCAAGTGTTGAATCTTGAGTACAGAATGAAAAGCAGTCCTTACCCTCAGACTGGCTCAGTCTTCTCTTCCATTAAATAACAGAAGCATCAGCAGTTCTGCTTTCTCTCAGAGCATCGTGAAGATGAAACAGGATAAAAGAAGTGCTGGTTTCACTCTATAACAAATTTCTAACTGCGCAGGTGACAGGAGAGTAACAGGCGACCCATCTGCTTGAGTCATATGTTATTAGGCCTCATTATTTGGGCTTAAAACTTTAGGGACACAGTCCTTCTGGTTCTTGTCCATTCATAAATTCTGAGCACATGAAAATTCTTAAAGAAGGTAGAAGGAAGAATGATCTACAGAAATGTATAACAAAGCATAAACTCATCACCTCCCATGGAGGTAGAGAAGCACGAATTTATTCAAAGCATAGAATCATTCTCATATAATAACAGAACCTGGAGCCAAGCAGGCATGGTTCAGACTCAACTCTGTGACCTCAATTTCCTGAACTGAAAAGTGATGACGGTGATACCTTATTCACAGGGGTATGGTGAAGGTTAATTGAGATAGTCTCTGTAAAGCACCTGAATAGGTTTGGCTGCCTATAACAGAAAAATCCAAAATAACAATGTCTTCACTGCACAAAACTTCATTTCCACATATAAAAGACATTTGGTAATAGCAGACTACAGCTAAGATGTTGGTTCCATGAAGTCACAGGAAACCCAGAACTTTCCATCTTTTGGCTCCAGCATCTGAGAGACAGACTGCATCTTCCTGGAAGTCTCATGGTCCAAAATGGCCCATGGCAAGTATCTAATTGATTCCAAACACCACCAAGAGTGATCTCTTCAAAATAAAATGGAATAATTTTTCTCCTTTGCTTAAAACTCCCCAAAGTATCCCCTCCGTGGACCTAAAGGTCCACTGAACATCTGAAATCCTTCATTAGAAGAGAACTTCAACCTGAGGTCCTGACCGACTTCTCAACCTCATCACTCCTGTTCCCAACCTGGCATTCAGGGCTCCACTAACAGGGGCTCCTTGATGCCTCCTTGGCTCCCAAGGCCAGCATTTGATCTATCAGCAAGTCCTTTCACACGACCTTCACAAACCTACCCTTGCTTGACATACTTCTTACCATCTCCACCGCCACTGTCCCTATCTAACACTGTCATTGCCAGCATCTGTGAA
Organism: Carlito syrichta; assembly: GCF_000164805.1. Taxonomy (NCBI): domain Eukaryota; kingdom Metazoa; phylum Chordata; class Mammalia; order Primates; family Tarsiidae; genus Carlito; species Carlito syrichta. The sequence continues at coordinate 85,894 of NW_007048367.1, forward strand.
GACTGTGGCAGCCTCTTCTCGGATCTTTCTGTTTCCTCTTTTACCCCCTACAGTTCAGGCTTTCCACTGCTGTAAATAACATCATGTCATTTTCCTGATTTCTCATACTACCTGGAATCCAAAGTCTTTCACAGGGGCTGCAGGACCCCTTGGTCTTCTCCCCAGTCATGAACTCTGCCCCTTGGTCTTCCCTCCAACCTTCTCCATCTCACTTCTCTACAGCCAGATTGGTGCCCTTGATGTTCCTTGAGCACAGTTAAGAGAGCTATTCTTCACAGCCTTCGCATGTGCAATTCCCCTTTTCCCCAATAATCCTCTTCCTGCCTCCCCCACTAGAATATAAGCAACATAAGAAGGGCACTGATTTGGACTCGTCTCTGTACCCTTAGCAATAGAACAATGCCTGGCACATAGTAGGCACTCAATAAACATTTGAAGCATGAATGTTCACGACGTATGTTTTGCTGGTTTTGTTTAATGCCTTGATCCTAGGCAATGTGGGAAGATCAGACATGGTGACTTTGAATCCCAGTCTGTGTTTATGGGCTAACCTTGGGCAAGCCATCAATGATGCTATGTTTCTACATTTGTAAAATGGGTGATTTGTGAAATACTCAGGATTTTTGTGAGATTAAATCACATGGAAAGCATTAGTTTCTTCCTTTAGGAAACCTGAGCCAATGCAAAGACAGTCAAGAGGTCCTTGTGTCAACCTTCTGCAGTGTCCTAAACATAGAAATGTGACTTCTCATGTGGGCCAGATGGGAACTTCTGCTTGTCAAGGCTGCATAGCTGACTTCAAAACTATACGATTGAGGTTTCTTATACTTTAAGGATTGCGTTCTCTACTAACAATGTAAGAATTCATTTTAAGTAAATTATTTTCTTTCAATTTACTCCTACTTTGAAACAAAAATAGATTGTGATCAACAGATTGATAGGGAGAACTACATGCTTTCAGCATTCTTCTTTTGTCTTTTTGTGACCTGTGCCCCTATGCCTTATGGCCCTGATGGGAAGGAAGCCAGTGCTCACAGATTTTGTGCCCCTGTCAGATATATTTTATTTACTGTCTTCTGGTGGCACACACTCAGAAGTTTCTGCAAGCGATAGGACTGTGGTTAGGGTGTCACTTGTCCTAGCTTACACCTGTTGTCCCAGTGCAATTATTAATAGTGCCCCTTTCACTCTCAAACATATCCTGGTTTGGGCAATAAATTATGTTGTCACCCTACTTATAGTCCATATATTTAAGCACATTTTCACAAGAATAGACATTTATTCTGAAGTCCATTGCATTTCTTTTCTTTCTTTCCTTCTTTTTTTATTCTTGTTATCTTAGTTCGGAGCATAGTCTTAAAATAGTTTTTATAACTGCTATTCAGCTTATATTGCAAACTGAACTTAAGGGTCTTTTTAAGTCTTGCAATATGTGATATCCCCCATCCTACTTTCCTGCAAATTCTTTCCCCAATTTAGAGAGTTTTTCTGATTACCTCATTATGTACCTAAGGCAACATCAGATAGAAATAAGTCTCATTCAGAAAATGTGTGTTTGCAGAAAGAAGGGGCTTACTGACCTGACTTTTCCTATTCTGGGAGACAGAAAGTTGACTTTACTAGTCCAGCATGGGTTCACCATCCCAGGACATGACAATGACTAGAGAGATTCTTTAATTCTGAACTTTGAGGAACTGATGAAAGACAGTAGCATATCTGAGGGTATAACATTGTGTGTCAACTTTTAGTTTTACTATCTTTATTCCAATAAGAACCTATAAGGTTGGCTTTAGAATGATAAACACACAAATTGTCCAAGCTCAAAGAAGCATAGATTCAGTAAACCCCACCTTCCCATCTTAAAGATGGAGGGAGATGGCTACTTCAACATAAATAAGTACGATTTGTTGGGAGAGAAGGAGTCAAAATAATTACAGAGTAGGAAGGGAACATTGTCTTCTACTTGAGTACAACTCCATTCCACCAGTGTTGGCTTCTTCCAGTGATGTGTTTAAGAGGCCATAAGTCTGGGCTCAGAAAGAAGAATATGATTGATCAGTGATGTTGGCCTTGGTCATAGAAATGGAAAGTGGCTAACGGTAGTCAATATCTGTCTGGGGACGGGGGGACACCCCTTATCAACAAGGGTGCCTGAACGATGCATATTTGTATACCTAACCCTTAACTGTACCCCACAATTTTAAAATAAAAAATATGTTTAAAAAAAAAGAAATGGAAAATGGCAGCAACTAGGTCTACACATTAGCTAACCCTGTTCTAGGACAAGGAGTTCAGCAGAGAGAATAATGGCTCATTAATTGGTGTTAGGTCAAGGGGCTCAACAAAACTCTCCATTTTGTTGATGGCTCATCCGTGACCTCAAAAAGGGAAGTATAATTTTCCTTGCGTCCTCCAGCTCAATCAGTCAGTAGCCCGGCCATTATTAGCCAAGGATCTGATCCAGTGGATATTGGTACAATAAAAGGTTGAAGGTGCTGGCTGAGGAGCCAATGAGGCAAAGCCACCGTCTGTGGGATTATGACCAAATGCCTCTAAGTCAGCATCCCACCCAGGTGGAACGATAGGACAGTGCTGCCAAGCCTGGGATGGCCTCGGATAGCCGGTCCCCTGTCGTCCCCTGGCAGGGCGACCCCCCGCCGCGCATCGGGACCGGGGTCCGGTGCAAAGACCCCCTCGACCGGGACACGGGCGCTGCCGGAAAGGCAGCCACCCCATCGTCCATCACGCGCCACTCGATCGTGGGGACCCTGGTGTTAAATCATTCGAGGACAACCTGCTTCTGGGTCGGGGATTCCTATGTAGCAGAGCAGCTCCCTCGCTGCGATCTATTGAAAGCCAGCCCTTGACACAAGGGTTTTGAAAAAATAGGAGGAAAAAAAAAAAAAAGGACTGATGAAAGGTACAAAGAGAGAGCATGGTAGAGGCACGCTTCCTCCAGTTTCTGGTTTTGCCCCAGATTACCCTTATATAAATAAGAAAGCTACGGTAAAACAAGGCAAAGCAAGAAACAAACAAACAGAAAGTGAATGATCCACATGCCCTCCTTGTAAGTGCACACAGGGCCAAAAGGACGGGAACGACAGACACTGGTGACCCCGGAAGAGAGAGGGAAGAGGGGGGAGTCAAGGGTCGAAAACCCACCCACTGAGTGCCATGTTCATCTCCAGGGTGACGGGCTCCATGGAAGGCCAAACCTCACCATCACACGATATACTCGTGTAACCTGCACATATGTCCCCTGAATCTAAAATGAATTTTTTAAAAGGATGAATGAGGCTGCTTTTGATGGGTCATATAAATATTTCTAAATTTAAAAGTCATGGGCCGCAGATAATCTCCCTTCTCTTAATAAGGAAAGCTTCATTTAAAAACAGCTTAGTGCGAGCTTTGAGATTGAATGTAGTGAAGCTTTCCCCCTGGGGATTAACATTGGAACCATATAGGTCAGGCATTATCTAGGGCATGTGTCCTCTGTTTGGAATTTTCCGGGAGGGGCTGGAATGAACTGTAACAGCTGCGAGTGGCTTTCAGAGAACTCTCTGCGTTCTTGCTGCTGAATTCGGTCGTGTGGCCTGAGTGACTGAATTTATATTTAAAACAGCTTGGTGCTAGCCTTGTCATTCAACGCAATTCACCTCATTCATGAATTTATTTTTGCTATATCCCCTGTGTCCTGGAAATAAACCAGCTTTGGCTATGTGTGTATGCTGGGGGGAAGGAGAGGTGCAGGAATGAACACGCTCATAGGCACTTCTGCCTACCTTCAAGTCTGATGTTTTCCAAAACCAAGCATGGCAAACATGAGCCAGCTTAAGAAGGAAAAGTCTCCTGTGATGAAACGCCTTGCACACTGCCTAAGTCACAGTAAAGCGGTCCAGCCCACTAAGTGTCCCTGTGAGGGTCGTGCTTAATTGCAATAAAGACTCATCTTCTACCAGGTGCTAACGCCAATGCAGTGCTTTTCTCTGCGTCAGAAACTCATAGCGGCTTTTTCTCTGGACCTCAGGTGCTGCTCATAGGTGAAGCTGACCTTACTAGCTCCTGCTTCCCCGACTGTCTCCAACCCCATGACAATGTCCAAAGGAATTATTTTTCAATGAAGTTCTGAAATCAGTGAGATTTGATTAGCCTTTTCTAGCCACACAAATGTCTATCCTGCCCTCATATAGACAGATGCTCTTATTTGTAAAGCCTAGAAAAAATTATCTCCTCCTTATCATTAGGCCACGCTATAAAATGCTTCTTAAATTGGGCTACATTTGGGTATGCAGACTTAAAAATATATAAGGACCAGGAGGCTGTGTGAATGGAAAGAATATCAAGGCCATGGTTATAAGTGGGGCCTGATAGTACCTACTCCTCCAAAGGTGTTTACATTTATTCTTTAGGGCACTGATTATCGAGCAAAATACCCCAGTCTGCAATCCCTAACTTCAAGACCCAGTCATAAAGCTAACATTTATCTGGCAGTTCCTGAGCGTCAGGCATCCCTGAGGGGATTACAAATCATCACAAAAACTGTGGAACAGCTACCGCAATTATCTCTGTTTTATAGAAAATGAAATTGAGGCACAGATAATAAAATTCATCATGCAGTCCATAAATGTCCAAGCCAAGATTTGAATTCAAAGCTCACTGGCACTAGAGCCCATGTGTTTAATCAAAAGCAAAAACCAAAGCTGGTGTTGTCACATCTTGCTAAGAGATTTAGAACCTAGATGTTTCAATCATGGCATGAAGGAAGACATCAATGTGTGGTATAAATTAAAATGGAGTCCGGGAAGGATGGCTATCCCCTCCCCTCAACACCAAACCCCAGGACACCGAGTGGCCTCTCAAGATGAAGACGGTACAATTGAATGCAATGATCCTTTGTAGATCTCTTCTGTACCATATTATAATAATATTAAATCTTAAAAGGGTTCCATTCTACTCACTTGGCTAGCCAGCATCCACTTGTTGCTAGTTAATGACAAGCTAAAGCTCCATTTGAAAGCTGGAGATGCCTTTTCAATTATTTAGATAGCAGATGACTCTCCATCAATTAAGCTATTGTCTGAGCAGTACATTGCTATGGTGATGTACCTGGCTCCAGGCAGGTGACAGACACTCCTTATTGTCTTTTTAAAGACCTACAGGTGTGATGTGTTCTTAAAGGTCCTCACCAATGTCAGAGAACCAACCAAGTAACAGGTCATTATAGGAACCCACTTGTGTTTAGCCTTGTAATTGTCCAACCGTCTCCTAAAAACCTAACTAGATGTTCCCCAGGTAACTAAAACTCAGCATATTCAAAATTGAGCTATTTATCTCTTCCTTTACACCCAAATCTGTTATTCTTGGAGTGTTTTTTAAGCTGATTAGCAATTCCACCATCGTAGTAGTCTACTTAACTTGAACTACTGTCCCTCTCTCCCAAGCCCCACATCCAGTTGGTCACCCAGTCTTATTGATTCTTCCTCTGAAAGATCTCTCAGATCTAACTCCTCCCTCTTTGCAATCACAGCTTTGTGCAGGCCCCCAGTTGTTCTCACCTGAACTGCTGAAGTTATCAAGACTGAAGTTGTTTCTGCATTGTTCTCTTCTTTCCCTCCATCGTTCCTAACTCCAGTGATCTTCCTAACAAGCAAGCATCTTTAAATTTATATTCACGCTTCTACTGACTCTTTCTCACAGTCCAGTGTCCTTAGCAAGACCTAACACTCAGTCTGCCCTTCCTCATTCGTATCCCATTGCCCCAACTCAATAGCCCTCTGGAACTTTATCCTCTTGCACACCTTTAGTCTTTTGCTTATGCCTTCCATCTGTTTGGGGTGTCTCCTCATTCGCAAAACTCACATTTATCTTTCAAGCCATAACTGAGATATGAGGACTAAACTCTGACCTTTCTTTATCTTGCCAAATTCCTAACTAAGGGGCCTGGGGGGATGGGGTTTTTAATGAACCTTATACAATGTTTATTTTCCCACCTGACTCTGGCATAACATCATATAATAGATAAAGAAGGAAAATCAAAGAATTTTATGACCCTGTAAAGCTGTCTTTTGGGGGTTCCGGGCACCTTTTAAGACACTTATTCTCTCTGAAGTCTGCCATCTATGAAGCTTCATCTACATATCAAGAAACTCCCATTCCTTGATCCTCCCATTTTCCTTTACTGCTATCAAAACTCCTTTTTTAAAATTTCACTTTTATTTTATTATAGAGATGTGGGATATAAGTAAGGATTAACTATACAAGTGGGCTGCATGCAGGTGAAGTTTGGGCCTCCAGCTGGCCCTCGCTCCCCCTGTTTTGGGGTCAAGTACACTTTATGTTGTTATATTCCCCCAGTTTACACCCCCTTACCTCATTTTTTAAAAAAAAAATTACTAATGATGGCCATTCTTACTGAAGTTAGCTGGTATCTCATTGTAGTTTTGATTTGCATTTTTCTGATGATTAGTGAGGCTAAGCATTTTTTCATGTATCTGTTGGTTGCTTGTATATCTTCTCTTGAAAAGTGTCTATTCAAAAGTGTCCTTTACCCATTTTTTAATAGGGTTATTTTTTTCCTTTAAGCTCATTTGAGTTCCTTGTATATCCTGGATGTTAAACCTTTGTCAGATACATAATTATCAATTTTTTTTTTCTACTTGTGGTTTGTCTCCCTACTCTCTTAATGGCTTCTTTTGCTGTGCAAAAGCGTTTCAGTTTGATGAAGTCCCACTTGTCTATCTTAGCTATTATGGCATTTGTTTTGGGAGATTTAGTCAAGATTTCATTGCCTACTCCAATGTGCTTAAGAGTGTTTCCTACCTTCCTTCTAGAATTCTTATAGTTTGAGGTTTTACATTTAGGTCTTTGGTCGATTTAGAGTTGATTTTTGTATACTTAGCTAACTCTTGCTACTAATTGCCAGTAAGGGCATCTTTAAATCCATTGATAGCCTGAAAGCCTCCCCTCACCCTGCCTTCTTGGACCTAATCAATGTAAATCCCACATGTATTGATTTATTGTTTTCTGAAACTTCTGTTCTCCTAAAATGTATTTAACCAGGCTACAATTCAACCACAGTGGGCATTCTCAGGACCCACTGGGGATGGGTGTCATGGGCCTAAGATCATTCACATTTGGCTCGGAATAATCCATCTTCATTATTTTACAGAGTTTAGCCTCTTTCATCAACAAATATTACATCCTCTGTGAAGTCTCCATACATTCCTTCAAGCATATGTAATTGTTCTCTTCTATAGAACTCAAGATATGTGGCCACCCCTTTATTACATTCCTAAAATTAAGAGCTTTCAAGTCTGTTTCCCTACCAAGTGATGAGATTCTAAGTATAAAGGTCAATACTCAGCGCACATTCACATCACCAGAGAATGTCTCATTTAATACTGTTGTATAAAACTATCCAAAATTCATCACTCAAGATATTTGCCATTTGAAAAGCATTGAACTAAATGCTTGGGACACAATGGTGAGTAAAACCAGATATGCCCTGTCCTCATGAAGCTTGCAGTCAATTGCAGAAATAGATATTAATCAAGCAGACACAAAAACATCTGTACAAAACAAAGAACAGAGTACCATATGTTCTCACTCATAATGGACCTTGAACAATTATCATACTATAAGAAAGTGTTTGGCAGTAATGGGAAACTGTCAGGGAAGGGGAGGTGGGATTGGCAGTTGGGGGAAACTGCTTGGGGAAGGAAGGGCATACCTCACCAACAAGGGTACCTGCATAATCAATGTTTGTATACCTAACCCTGAATTGTAACCTACATCTTTATAATAATAATTTAAAAATCTGTACAATTTAAACCACTAATCTGCACTAAGTATTCTAAAGGAAGATTCATGGCATTATGAGAATAGGATTTGACCTGACCAGGGAAGTCAGGGAAGGATTGGAGCCGAGTTATGCATTATAAACAGCAGCTGTTTGAATGAAGAGATGAGGGAAGATTAAGTAGAGGGAGCAGTGTGTGCAAAGGCCCTGTGGCAGAGAAATGGAAAGAAGGTCATGGTGGCTGGGGCAGAGGGAACAAAATGAGCTTAAGGAAGATGAAGATGGAGAAGCCAGCAGGGTCCATACCAGGCAGGGCTTTGTTGAGATTTATCTACCCAAAAAGATTAATGGGAAACCACATAGTATTTAAGCCAGGTGCAGAGAAGAATATTTTGCATTTTGAGATCATTCTGGCTACTACCAGGTAGAAAACAAAATTAATAGGGAAACAACAAGCAGGGCATTAGGGCAAAAACCTAAGTGAGAGAAGATGGCAACTTAGACTAGTAAGGGAAGTGATGGTGGAGATGAAGAAAGGTGGATGGGTCTGTGAGATTTTCAGGAGTGGAAAGCAGCAGAATTTGGGGTGGATATGATATATGAAAAGACAAATAAGACTCTAAGGCAGAATGTGTTTGACTTGTTAGTTGGGCAGTACACACTGCAGATTTTCATCATATTAGACTTAGAAACCATTTCCATTTTTGACTGCAGATCTCAGGAAAATGAGAAGGAAGAGTGAGGGTGTGGGACCAGGACTAGCTTCAATCAATATCTCTATTGATTGGTGGGTTGTGGGGAGAGCAAAGGTGATAAAGATTTGCTGGATCAATGGCAGATTGGTTTAGATGAGCTGCTGGAACTAAAGGCGCATGGAAGATACGTAGAAAAGGTAAGCAGGTTATAGCAGGTTTCTATGAGACCTGGGCTGAGCCTTAGATGATGAGTAGGTTTCAGACAGGTACAGAGATGGGGAAAGGATCCCTGGCAGGAGACCTTGGGGCCTGGGTGATGACAAGGGAAGGAAAAGCTGTTGGGTGCCTCCTCTTATTTTCCTTCCTTTCCTTTAAGCTAGGAACAAGATGTACAAGTTTGTCATACAGTCTACTCAAATGATCATTGTCCATGGTCAAGGGCATGAATTAATACAAAGATGTACCACTGGCCTCTTAGAGATCATGTGGTGTTTATGTCTTGTCTTTCAGAATTTAAAGCTATGTGATCAAGGTCTGAGATCACAACTGTTTTCAATCATAGCTGCACCCTTGGTTCAGTAAGATTCATGAACACATTTGGAGTCTGCTGTGTTGCAGGTAGTGTACAAGTTGCTGAAGCTAGAAAGATGAATAAGGTGTGCCTCTACCTAGCATAACTTGCAGTCTATAAGATGCTATGAATGAAGTTCTACTATATTACAACTATAGTAATACACAGAATCCTTTGGGTATATAAAATAGTCTAAATAAAAACTGAAAAATTATAACTCTGCAAAATTGAATATATATTAGACCAGTGTTTCTTAAAGTACACAATCTCCTTGGACTAGAGGCATGTGAATCGTCATGAAATACCTGTTAAAATACAGTATTGTACCAATACATTTCACAGATTCAAACACTCTAAGAGACTGGGCCTGAGAGCCAACATTTTAAACAAAGTCTCAGGCAACCCCCTTGGGTCTCCTCTTACTGTGGGAGCTTTTCTGTCCTCTCAATGAATCCTGCTTTTAAAAAATCCCAAAAAACAAAGTCTCCAGGGATTCTAATGTCAACTAAAAGTACCACTGTATCAAACCAGAAGTGACTCTGGATATTAGAAAGTTAAAACCCCCTCTTCTGCTCTTTTGCTCTTTTTGAATAAATATTAAATGTGACAAGAAAAAAAATCTATGTATATTCAGCTTCAAGATTCAGATCCTAAGTAGTCTATGGAGAGGAAGTTCCAAGGTTGACATTTTTTCCACCCACCCTTGCCAATACATAGTCTGTGTTCTTGTTTGCCGGTGCTATGCAGAGGCCTTCTATGTGATTGGCTATGTTGTCATGTACATCACATAAAATAGAAGACATAAATCACTCTATGTGTGGCTTCTTATCAGTCTTGAGTATGCACATTTTCAGTCTCAGTGTGAAATCAGAGTTGAGATTGCTTCTAAATGGCATCTGTGCATAAACAGTTTGTAAAGAAATATTTCCCCTTTGGCTAAGAGAAGACGTCAATGTAATTTTACTTTGTTGTGTAGATTCTGTCCTTCTTCTTTTTTACCTTAACATCATTTTTAAAAAGTTTTAAGTCCCAAAGGTAAATTCATTTCACAAGATGTTCATGAACATCTTCACAATGAAGAGTTCACTCATATTTAATAGGAAGAAAGACCAAACTTGATCTTGCTGAAATTCCTGTCCTCTAAAGCTTGTAATAGTAGAATAAAGAAAGAGCACCAGAATTGGTCATTAACATAGACAGGCAGAGCACTCCAAAGAAGCCATCAGAAGAAGTTAAGCCTTCCATGTTTATCTGCTCCATCTACTTCCTGCCTGTAACATCTGCTGTAGGTTAATTCCAGGAGGAAGGAAAGAGTCACCTTGTACTAGAGTTAAATTTCATGAAGAATAAGTAAAATTGCAAGCAAATGCCAAAGTAATATATGTATAAAGAGCAGAGGCATGCCTCCTAGCATTACTGCACATGATGTGTGCATCTCAGAGCAGCATGGGCTCGTAGATCCTTGGAGTTCACTGGGTGCAGAGAGAGAAACAGCCTAGAACAAAGGAAGAATAGAAACCTTGGGTGGGAGGGGCTTTCAAACTTACAGGGCGAGTCAATGGCAGAAATGGTCAAGAAACTGCACCCTTGACTTCCAACCCCTCCCCTGCCTCTGTCTACTTAAGCTTTAAACATGGCATCTGCTACATGGGCTCAACCAAGTCCTTTATGTGCCATGTATGAAAGGCTTGTCTCATAATGGCCCACCCCCAAAATCTGATAGCTTTAACCTCCCCGAGCAACAATGTCATTATACTTTGTCATTTAGTAATTATAAACATTACCCAACCTCTAAGGATAGCCATTCCCTGGTATAATTTTTGCCTCCAGCCTTTCAAAGCTCAAGGTCTGGCTTTGGGGCAAGAGGGTTTGTGTATGTGCACATGTGCGTGCACATGTATGCACGCGTATGTTCAAGAGTGTAGGGGTCAGGGGCAAGCCAACCATGTGTACCTGGAACACAGTTTGGATCCACTTCTTTCACTGCCCAATGAAACAATGAAAACATCCAAGTACTGAAGCTATCTTAACGACCAAAGCATCCGGGGCACCGTCATCCAATCCCGCCATCCCGGCCCCTTTTCAAAGATGGCCGAATACCTTCTCAATGAGGTCACAGCACCTGCCCTGTGGGGAAGGTTCACTCTTCACTCTTCTGCTGTCCTTCTCTTCCAGGGCCCAGCACAGTTCCAGGGGCCTTCAGCCTCTTAGTTGGCTTTCCCAAGTAAGAAAGGGGCAAATTTCTGTTTTGTATCATAGGCCTACGGGAAGGGTGTAAAAAAGGGCCCAGCAGCCCATGAAAGCTTGTGTTGCACGTGGGAAGGGGGTTGAGAGAAGAGACACAATTATTTAGTGCTTTATTCAATAGGTTATAATGAGTAAAGAGCTGGCCGCTTCCAGGTCTCAATGGATCCTCCAGTCCCACAATTAAATTGGAAAAATGAAGCCGCTGGGTGTCTTTGGTCCCCTTTGACCATCATTCCTTTCCTAACGAATGTAACTGGAGCTGCTGCCTCTGGGGCACAGGGCTCATATGGGCAGCTGCTAGGAAAGCAGCCTGGTCTCCTTGTGGGCCTGTAGGGGCCGATGGCCAGGCCAGGGGTGGCAAGGTCTGCTCGGGTCGGCCAAAGCGACTAAAAAAGTGCAGCTGTACTGACAAGCTGTCTCTGCTGCATCATACTCCCCGGCTCCCTTTTCTTCTTGAAGGGAAGGGGTGTGGGGCATTTCGGTGACTGTGCAGAAAACTGTCTCTCAACTCAGAAGGATGGGGAGTTCTGAGGTGCATTATTTTAATTTTCTCTCCCCTTGGTTCTTCATCAACGTCTATTCCTCCCCAGCCCCTCCATGTGTGCAACACACACACACACACACACACACACACACACACACACACACACACACACACAC
>NW_007048367.1:97884-181767 GCF_000164805.1 Carlito syrichta
CATGGCACCAGCCTCAGTTTACTTAACAAGAATGAATGCTCTTAAAAACTTTATGCCATATACAGTCTGTGCGGGATTGTAAATCTCGCTAGAAGGAATAAGACACTCATGATTTAATAGGCTATTTTGAAACTGTCCAAAAATAAAAATATTTTGAACAATACATAATCACTTTAATCCACATCAGAGGCATACACACAAAACATACATAGAATTTAATCCATTTAAATTTAGCCATTACAAAAAGTTAAATGAGCTTAATTCCACTAACATAGCGATGGTTGGAAATATGAACACTGATTTCGGTTACTTGTTAAGTGCAAAGATTAAAGATAAAAAACTTAATGATTGTTTCAATCCTAGAATAAAATATTTGATAATCAGGCATGCCACACCGCATAATAAACACATACACACACACACACACACACACACACACACACACACACTGGGCATAACCTGGCATGCAAGCACAGTGGAAGCTCTGTGGGTCCTTCTGGGCTGAGGAGACCCAATTAAACTAAAAAGTAAAATCTGTTAATTCACACCACCCCCTCCACTCCCTTTCCCATGGAATCTGCTCTTGTTGATTCACTAGAGCGCCCTCATGTGACGTTCAGTTGTAACATCATCCACTTGGTGTTGGCACGGAACAGGTGAAAACACACTGCATTGCCGCAATCCAAAATACCACCTTTCAGCCGGGCTTGGTGGCTCAGTCTGTAATGCCACGCCTTGGGAGGCTGAGGTGAGTGGATTGCCTGAGCCCGCAGGTTCGAGACCCGCCTGGGCAACTTGGCGAGACCTCATCTCCACAATAAATCAAAAATGAGCCGGGCGTGGTAACGCGCACCTGTAATTCCAGCTACTTGGAAGGCTGAGGCGGAAGGGTCGCCGGAGCCCAGCCGGTCGAGGCTGCGGGGGCCGGGAGCGGCCACTGCACTCCAGTCTGGGCGACCGAGTGAGACTCCAACTCAAAAAAAAAAACAAAAAAAACACCACCTTTCTCTTTCCACCTTTGAGTCTTGAGCGGGGCCTTGAAACGGAGAAATACCGTGCATGGTCTTGAGACCTTCACTGCCACCTAAATGTGTATGTGGGCAAAGTCCCCGCAGGTCTCCAGGCGACCCTCTCTAGTTAGGGCTCCGAGCAGCCCTGAGCTGCCCACAGAGCTCTGAACAGGATGAAGACCAAGTCAGGCAGGGAACAGCTGAGTATTTCTTTCTGCCTCGTTAGAGAAGTGATCAGCATAGATCACGCTGACTTCCAGGCCAAGAGTCTCATGAACGAATTAAAGCTGAAGAGTTCATATGTATGATGTTTCTCAAAGTGGGGTTCAGGGGTCACACCGACATCAGAATCACCTGAAGTGTTTATTAGAATTGCAGATATCTGAGCCCCACTCCGCCCCTGATGAATCCGAATCTTTGCTACTGAGACCTAAGAGCTGCATTTTCTTTTTTTCTTTTTTTTACTATTTTTTTATTTCAACAGCTTTAGGGGGTACAAATAATTTTTGGTTACATAGATGCATTGTGGCAAAGAAGTCTGGGCTTTAAGTGTGGCCCCACACACTCCTGAGCACATTGAACCCAAAAGGTGATTTTTTTCATCTGTCCACTCCTTCCACCTCTCTCTTCTGAGTCTCCAGCATCCCAGATGAATCCGAATTTTTGCTACTGGGGCCTAAGAGCAGCATTTTCAGTAAAATTTCAAGTTGAGTTTTAGACACAGTAAAGTTTGGTCAATTTCCCTTAATCTTTTCACACACACCCCCCCACCCCACCCCCGATTACAGATTCATATTCAAACAGAAGCCTTTAATTCCATAGGCCGATGAGGTGACTTCAGATACTGTGATGGGAAGAGGAGAGAGACTTCCAGAGCCTCTTGGATTTTTTCCACAGAGTCAACTACACATGCACCCAATACAAAGAGCTGGCTGAGTTGGCCTGTTCCAGCCCCCATGAGTCAGCCCCCAGAGCTGGAGCACGCCTGGGCTGAGGGTATCCTGGGGATAAAGAACTCTATACCTGAAATCCTGGATATCCAGTTGGGAGGGGAGAAGGAGCTGGGAGGGTTAGTTCACCTCTAGAGGGCGCCAACCCAGCTAGGAGGAAAATGCACTTCCGGTCTCTGCTCCCTCATCACTTTCTAGCTGAGAAATCTTGTTCAAATTGCCTCTCAGTGCCTCAGTTGTCTCTGAAGAAAATGGGAGTTGCTATTCGTGCCTGTCTCCATGAACACATTGCTATTCTAAATAATTTTGAAAGGTCCTGAGGTTGGTAGGAAGAGCCTGTCCTCAGAGACGAGGGTTGTGAGCCATGGACATGAATTTACACAGTCTTCCTCCTGCTCAGTCTGCAGCAAGGAAAGGGAATGCCTAGTGGGAAGGAAAGAACCCCAAGCCGACCTCTCTGCCACTCCAGCACCCACCATCCTCTTGATCTGTTCCAGCCATACAAGGCTCCTTTCTGTCCCTTGAACCAAAAAAACACTGCTGGTCCTTCAGAGGAAACAGAGGCTGTTTGGGGAGGTTTCTGGGTCAGGAGTCCTGGTATGTAGGCTTTCTTCTATCATGGGCATGGGGCATTGAATGGTCTTTCTCATTCCCATCTTTGGCAAGGGATGAGATGAAGCATGTGATGGCTGTCCCTGAGCAGTCATTCAGAGACATAGGGGAGAGGGGGAGCAGGAAGGAGGAGGTTTTCCTTCCAGTAGGCGCTCAGGAAGACAAAAGGGAGTCCATGAATGGAGCAAAGAGAGCCTGGACTCTGTCCAGGCAGACAGGGCTTATACCCAACGCTGTCACTTACTAGTTGTGTGACCTTGGTTAACATTTTATTTTATTTTATTTTATTTTATTTTATTATAGAGATGTGGGATGCAAATTAGAATTAACTACACAAGTAGGCTGCAGGGAGGTGAAGTTTGGGCCTCCAACTGGCCCTCATTCCCCCGGTATAGGATCAGTTACCAATTTTGTTGTTACGTGTACCTTTGGCAGTGCTCAGAGATTGCTGATCCCTTTCCTGTGCTAATGCGATTAATGTTCAGGTCCACTTATGAGTGAGAACATGTGGTATTCAGTTCTTTGTTTCTGTGATAGATCACTAAGTGTGATGGTCTCCAGCTCCATCCAATTTGCTATGAAGTCCATGATTTTGTTCTTTAGGGCTGCGTAATACTCCATCATGCATATGTACCATATTTTCTTTATCTAGTCAATTTTTGATGGGCAGTAGGGTGGGTTCCAGGCTTTTGCTATTGTGAGTAGTGCAGCTATAAGCTTGTGTGTGCAGGTGTCTTTTTTGTAGAATGATTTATGTTACTCTGAGTATGCTCCCAGAAGCAGGATTGCTGGATCATATGAAAAGTTAATTTTTAGTTCTTTTGGGAATTGCCACACTGCTTTCCATAGAGGTTGAAATAGCTTGCACTCCCCCCAGCAGTGTAGAAGTGTTCCCTTTTCTCCGCACCTTCACCAGCATCTGTTGTTTTGGGATTTATTAATGATGGCCATCCTTACTGGAGTTACGTGGCATCTCATTGCAGTTTTGATTTGCATTTCTCTGATGATTAGTGAGGTTAAGCATTTTTTCATGTATCTGTTGGTTGGTTGTATGTCTTCTTTTAAAAAGTATCTATTCATGTCCTTTGTCCACTTTCAATGGGTTTGTTTTTTTCCTTTCACTTTGAGTTCCTGGTAGATCCTGGATGCCAGGCCTTTGTTAGATACCTAATTTGCATATATGTTTTCCTATTCTGTGGGTTGCTTCCCCACTCTTTTGATATCTTCTTTTGCTGTGCAAAAGCTTTTCAGTTTGATGAGGTCACACTTGTCTATCTTAGTTTTTATGGCATTCACTTTTGGGAATTTGGTCAAGAATTCGTTGCCTACTCTGATACACATGAGGGTGTTTCCTATATTTTCTTCTAGGATTCTTATAGTTTGAGGTTTTACATTTAGATCTTTGATCCATTTAGAGTTGATTTTTGCATATGGTGATAGGTAGGGATCCAGTTTCATTCTTCTACATGTGGTCAGCCAGTTTTCCCAGCACCATTTACTAAATATGGTCTCCTTTTCCCAGTAGTTATTATGGGTGGCTTTGTTGGTTAATATTCTTAAATGCCTTAAGCCTCCGCTTCCTCATCTATAAAATGACTCTAAATAATAATTTCTACCCCAATGTTGTTATGAGTATTAATGGAGATAAACTGTGTAAGTCAATTTCACTGTCTGGTCCACACGGCTGCTCTGTTCCTGCTAACTGTGGTGATTTGATGTTTTGGAGGCATACTTTTTAGATTCCAGCTTTAAGGTCTGTGGAGACAACCTCTCTCTTGTTTTATTTTACATTTTTCCACTTATTCTCCATTCTCACACCTACTCCTCTCCCCTGTCTTCCTTCCTGGGATTTCCTATATGTCCTTACATTTTTTAGTATCTCTAAAAAACACGGAACTTTGTCTTGTGTGTTTATTAAATGTTAATATCCTTAAGTAGTAATGTGCCATAAATCATTTTCACCTTTTACACTCAACTCCAAGAATTGTTTAGAGGTATCCATGTTACTGTTTGCCAATGAGTCTCAACTTCACTATGTAACAGAATCACTGGAGGAGCTTTTGAAAAATAATGATACCTGGACCTCCATTCCAGTTATTCTGATTTAATTTGTCTAGAGTGGGGTCCAAGCTTCAGGTCATTCTAAAATATAGACAGGACTGAGCACTGCTGCTCAATCTAGTGCTGTATACAAATCTAGCTCATTGGTTGGGTGGGACTTCCTAAGCAAGAAAAAGACCTGGAGTCCATTGTTTTCTGGCCTCAGCAAGTCCCTACAATAAAATCACGCTACGGGCAGTGTTAAAAGGAAAAAGAAGAGAGGAGATGGCAACTTGTAGCCTAAGGGGTATGTAAAAAAATGGCAGAAACCAGACCACCCACACCACCCCATCTGTAAGAGTCATGGAACAAGTCACTGATTGGTCTGTTTGATCCATTTAATCACCCAGTATGCATTGAGCACCTCTGTGTGCCAGATATTCTAAGCACACAGAATACAACAGCGAAGAGAGCAGAGGTGGTCTCAACATTCAATGGCTTTCAACCTGCTGAAATGCAGCTTCTCAGGCTCCATTTCCAGGGCTGCCAATCTAGCTGGTACAGGGCTTGGCTCAGGAATCTGCATATTGAACAATGGCAACAGGTTATATTGATGTCTATAGTCCTGACATCCTTTGAGGAAAATTAGTCCAACCAGTTTATGAGAATCAGTTTAAGCATGTTTGGTAAACTTACTCCACCCCGCCCCCACCTAGTATTTTCTAAAAGAGCAGAACCCCCATTTCCCACTTGGCTTCAGTCACAGCCTTGGAATCCTCTGCCTTCTGCCAGACATCCCTATGCACAACACCACCAACAATCAATTCATTGTTGTGTTACCTGCATTGCACAGTTGCTGTAGAGGCACAATTACATCTAACCCCTACAAAAACTCTAGGAGGGAGGTCTTGCCCTTCATATGATAAAACTGAGGATCATGTTTGTTAATTGATTTTCCCATGTCCCTCTGCTTCAAAAGCCATGCTGCACAGGGCTCCCTAGAAGGCCAGGACAGTCTTCACTCATTCCGCTGTTCTGGGAATGTCCAACCACACTAACAGATGGCTGTTCCAATCACCATCACTGTGCCAGTTATTAGCTGGATGCTACATTCTTTCCATACGCAAAGTATACACAGGACGCCTTCTCATCTGGTGTTAACTGGCACTGGTAGTTGGTTGGCTCACTGGAAAAGCGTAGCTAAAGCTGGGAATCATTAAAAGGTGATGTATATATACAGTATTTTATTCTAATCTAAAACATATAAATGTACATTCATGAACCAGACTTTTGATGTAGAGCCAAAGCATTTCCTTTGACTTTAAGTTCTCTGATTATAGTTCCAGTATTCTTTCTAACATAAACTACACCTATAACATATATACTAGGATTTCTAGTTTTTATTTTCTTAGAGTAGAACATTTGCACCTTCTAAAGAAGTCTAGGTGTAAAATTTTATTTAAAAATATATTCTAGAAATTTGTTGTTAAATTTTAAGTATACAAATAAGTTAATAGAACGACAAAATAAACATTCATTAAACATTGCCTAATTGAAACAACTGTTAACATTTTACATATTTGTTTTATTTCTCACACTATATTTAGATCTGCACCAAAATTCATTCAACTATTATGTATTTATACTGTTTTTGCTAAATATTTGGAAATGAAGTTGCAGACATTAGGACACTTCACCCCTAAATACATGGGCATGGACCTCCTGAGAATGAGGACAGGTCTCTATATCATTTTCACACTGTGCAAAATAATGATATCTTTATAATAGCATCTGATATCTAGCCTTTAAAATTCCCCAACTGTCGCAAGATTGACTTTGTAGTTCATATCTTGTAAACCAAGATTCAGTCTTGGATCATGCATTGTATTTGGTATTGCATTTTTTGGATCACCTTTTAAAATCTCCTTCTTAATAGTGACTTTGGAAGAATTCAGGTCATTTTGTACAGTATCCAGTATTTTAGATTTATCTGGTTTTTTTCTCATAGTACATGGTTTCTCTTTACCCTGCATTCACTGTAAACCGAATTCTTTTTGAAAGCTTGAATAAATTCAGGTTACACATTCTGAGCAGAGTTCTTCACTGGCAGTGCTGCGTACTTTGAATGGTGTCACACTTTTTGCAGGTCTTTTTGGCAAACAAATGTGAGCATTCATCTTGGGGGCATAGCTGGAAGTAAAATCGTTGGGTCATAGGTAAGCAAATGTTCAGTTTTCCCAAGTGGTTGTGCCAATGTATGCCTGTACTAACAGTATATGGGCATTCCAGTGGCTCCATGTCCTCACCAACATTTAAAATGGTCATTCTAGGAAGTTTGTGATTTCAAGTAGTCATCTCCTGATGACCTTGAGCTCATCGTGTACTTATTATTTATTTAGATATTAAGTTCTTAATTACTTTGCCCATTTTAAAAATTGACTTGTCTGTCTTTCTTAAAACCTTATTTGTAAAATTGGACATGAGTTATGTATTGATTATATATTTAAAACATCTCTGATTCTATTGTTTGCATTTTCACACAATAATAGTTCCCTCTGATGAACATAAATTCCTAATTGTAATATACCCAAATTTTTCAATGAATTTTGTTGTTTAGTGGTTTTGTGTCTCATTACAGAAATCTTTGCCTATCCCCAATATCATGAATATTTGTTATCTTCTAAAAATTATGTATTTTTTCACATTGATGTTCACAATTTACCTGGAATTAGTGTATTGAGTATGGTGTGAGACAGGGGTCAATATCACCTTTTCCATGTGACCAGCACATTTTATTAGAAAGATTGTCCTTTTCCCACTGCTTTACTATATTCCTTTTGTCATAAATCAAATGTTTATATACGTGGGTCTCTGTCTGGACTTTATTTTGTTTCCTTGGTTTGTATTTTTATGCCAAGAATGCCATACTTTTTAAATTGTTATAGCTATAAAACTCTTAATATCTAGTAATATATTAACTTGTTCTTTCTCTCCAAGATGACTTTAGTTGTTAGGCGGAGGAGTTTGCATTTCTGTGTTTTAGAAAGCAACTTGATAATTTCCAATAAAAGCTACTGGACTTTTATTAAGAATGCATTCAATTTATGGCTCAGTTTGGGAAGAAGCCATGATATAATTCTACTTATTTAGATCTTATTTAATTTATTTTTATAGTGTTTTATAGCTTTGATAAGTTCACTATTCTAATATTTGTAGATTATTTTGGATGTTCTAGGTATACAATAATGTCATATGTGAATAATGGTCATTGCTTCCTTTTCAACTAATATACATTTTATTTCTTTTTCTTGACTTATTGCAAATGCTAGGCCCTCCAATACAATACTGAATGATGCTGATACAATGGTCATCTCTAGCATTTATTCTTCAACCCCAATCTCAAGAAAAAAGCTTTTCAACAGTTTGCCATTAAACATAGAGTTTGCTATAGGTCTTTTAAAAAGTAGAC
The DNA here is from genome assembly GCF_000164805.1 of Carlito syrichta. Lineage (NCBI taxonomy): Eukaryota > Metazoa > Chordata > Mammalia > Primates > Tarsiidae > Carlito > Carlito syrichta. The sequence continues at coordinate 105,966 of NW_007048367.1, forward strand.
ATGTATCAAATTAAGGAAGTTTATTTCTAGTTAGCTATGAATCTTTTAAAGCCTTGAATTGGTATTAATTTTTATCAAATATTTCTCTACATCTATCAATATGATGATCTGATTTCTCTTCTCTTTTCTATTAACATACTGAATTTTATCATTGCTTTTCTAACGTTAATCAACTGTGCCTTGTTGAGAGAAAGAAACCAATTTGGTCATGATTTTTAAGATATTTTGTGTGCATTTTTAAGATATTTTGTTTAAAATATTGTCATGTAGAAAGACTAGATCCTTTCTTATAATATCTTTTTCAAATATCAAGACTCACTGGCCTAATAAAAGTTGTGAAGTATCAATTCTGTTTCTATGCTCTGAGAAAGTTTAACATTAGTGTTATTTCTTTCTTAAATGTTTAGAATAATTTTTCAGTGAAACCATCTGGGCCTGATGGTTTTCTGGTCCTTACTTTTTCTTTCTAAGAAGACCGAAGTCATAGATTTGCTTTCTAAATAAATGTAGGATTATTTGGATGTTTATATCTTCTTGTGTTTTTCTAGTAATTTATCAATTCTACCCCGGTCGACAAGTTTATTCATAAAAAAAGTTTATATATAACATATTATTGTCTTTTTAATGTCTGTCTCCTTGTTTATACTAGTTATGGTGTTTTGTCTTCCTTTTTCTTTTAATTATTTTTATCTGTGGGTTATCAATTTTAATAGGCTTTTCAAGAGGACAAATTTTGGTTTTGATGATTATTTTCTTTTGAAAGTTTATTTTCTATTTAATTAATTTCTGCTCTTATCTTTATTATTTTCTTCCTTCTACTTTCTTTGGATTTTATTTGCTGTCCTTTTGCTAACCTTTTGATAAGTTTTTAACCATTGTACTTTGGCTTTTCTTCTCTCTATTATATATATATATGTTTTGTTTTGTTTTTTTGAGAGAGAGAGAAGGATGAGGAAGTCTTTTTAGTGGTGTAGTGTTCTCATAGTTCTGCTTCCCAAGACTCCACAATCCCTGAGGTTTGTTGCAGAGTTTCCCAAGGCCTCTGCCTTCCCTTTCCACATCCTAGGAGAGGATCGTCATGTAAATTTGTTTCCCAGGACTAGTGGGTCCAGTCCTTTCCTGGATTTAAGATTTTGCAAGTCACTGGAGGAAGAAGCATCAGTGAACAAATGAAGGGTAGGTAGACATCCCATTATCATTCAATTATAAATACTTTCTAATTTCCAATGTTACTTTTTAAAAATTTGACCCATGGATTATTTAGAGGTATACACAGGACTTTTCTTGGCTTCTTTGTAAATTTCAGGCTTAATTATACTGCCATCAGAAGACATTCTGTAGGTGATTTGAATTATTTCAAATTATTTCAAAATGTGTTGAGTCATGTATTATAGTGCAGCAAATGGTAAATGTTCCACATACATTTTTTAAAAAGTACATTCTTTGGTTTTGAGGTGCAATTCACTATATATGACAAGTTTGTTAATCATGTTGAAATATTCTATATATTACTGACTTTTTGTCTTCTTGTTCTATTAATTGATACTCTGTTGTTAGTTGTATCAAAGTTAAGATTATGCATTTCAAATGGAATGTATCTTTTATTATTTCAAAACACCCCCTTCATCTCTAGTAATGTTTTTGCCTTAAAGTCTATCATAGGTTAGTGTCTACACAGTATATGCACCTCTATCGTTTTACTTTCAAACTTTCTGTATTCTTGCAAGCAGTCTAACAATATGTGTGTGTGTGTGTGTGTGTGTGTGTGTGTATGTGTGTTCTGGACTGTCCTTGTCTTGCATCTGATGGACATTTGCCAAATTATTTGTGTTTTAATGGAAGTAGTCTATTCACATTTTATGTAATCACCAATATGTTACTTGAATTCTATATCTCACTAAAATTTTTTTAATTCCCTATCTTGATGTCTTTTGCAATAATCAATCATGTGTTAATTACTGCATTTTTCCTGTACTAGCTTATTATAAATCTATGCTTTTTATATTCTTTTGATGATTGCTCTATCAATTGTAACACACATCTTTAACCTACAAAGTCAAATACAGGTTGGTGCATTTACTATTTCCCAGATTTCGTGCAAGTCTAAGAACACTAATTTCATATGCCTCCTTATTTTGTGCTATTGCTATCATGCATTTTATTTTAAAATACATTTTAAATTGCACAAGACATTGCTTTTTTTTTTTTACAACAAATAATATTCGATTTTCCTACATTTACCATTTTTATTGCTCTTCCTCCAGGCCTGAATTTACATGCTTCATCTTTCTTTCACCTAAATAATACAGTATTCTAAGGTTTTTCTTTTAGTGCAGAGCTATTGCAACAAATTCAATCAACTTTTTCAAAATTTGTCTGAAAATAACTCTGTGTTACCTGCTTTTCTAATAAAATTTCTGCCAGTTTTTTGTTTGCTCGTTTTTTTTGAAGATGCAGACTCAAGGTATTGATTTCTGTCATTTCTATTAGGAAGGCAGTGGGTCAGGTTTATTGTTGCTCCTTTGAAGATGATATGTCGCTTTTATTTCACTAATTTTAAGATTTTATCTTTTATCTTTAATAGGTTTCATATGATTTGCTTGGGTGTAGTTTTCTTTATATTCATCCAACTTGAATCTATGCATTATCTATTCACATTCATCCTTTTATTTTCTTCTGGAGAAAATATTTTTTTGTATTGATCATTTTTTTAAATGTCTTATTTTCTGAAAAGCTGTCATAAATATGTCAGGCCTATTTGCTGTGTCCCGCTTCCCCTTATACTTGTTTCTGTATTTTGCATCCTTATTTCTCCACTCTCTAGTCTGGTTATTTTCTCCTGATATATCTTTCAGTTTACTAATTCTCCCTTCAGCTGAGTCTAATCTACTCTTAAACATGATGTTTGATTTATTAATTTAATCTATTGCATTTTAAATAAATTTGTTAATACATTTCTTTTATGTGCTGACTCTGTCCTCACTGTTCTCTATTCTCTTGAATCTATTGATCGCAATTATTTCAGAGTCCATGTCTGATAACAGGATCTCTAGTGTGTTTACTTGTAGAATCTGTATTTATTTTTTCCTTTGATTTTTAAATCTATTTATTTTCTTCCCTTGGGTGGCTAATAATTTTCTAAATGACAACATTGTGCATAAAAATATTGTGATACAATTTGAGGTTCTGGATAATGTAATCTTTCTCAAGAGAGAATTTGCTTTTCCTTCTGGCAGGCAGTTAGAACAAGAATGGATCACTGGCCGGGCTTGGTGGCTTGGCCTGTAATCCCAATGCTTTGGGAGGCCAAGGTGAGTGGATTGCCTGAGTCTGCGGGTTCAAGAGCCACTTGGACGAGTTGGCAAGACCTCATCTCTACAATAAATCAAAAATCAGCTGGGCTTGGTAGTGCACACCTGTAGTTCCGGCTACTTGGAAGGCTGAGGTGGAAGGATCACCTAAGCCCAGCAGATAGAGGCTGCAGTGACTGGGAGTGTGCCACTGCACTCCAGTTGGGGTGACTGAGTGAGACTCCAACTCAAAAAAAAAAGAATGGATCACTTAATCTAATTGAGGACTGAGCTAAATTAAAGCTGTGCTTGAGTGTTTGGAAGGGTTAATCTGTTTGGGGTTAGGCCTTGCTTCTAGAGTGTGGCCCTTTGGATGACATAAACCAAAAACTGTGTTTTTATCACAGACCTTCCTCCTTAATGGGCTTTGACCTCCTATTTTTGTCTCCTCAGCTCTGTGAGTTGACCAGTCATTCTGATCAGCTACTCAGACTCTTTGCTATTCACCTTATCTATCATTAATCTTGAATGAGCAACTTTTTTTGAAAGGAAATCAAACCTTAAGTACAAGGCTTTCCATCTGTGCTTCCCTTTCTGGTTCCCTGTGATAGGGCTGCTCAAGTCTTCATGGATTTGGTACCTCTGATATCTTCAACCAGATTGGGTGAGTCTGTTATTCTTTACTTGTTTGTGGTTTTTGACTGTTTGCATTTTATCCTCTATTCTGTTTTGCAGGAGGATTTGAGTATTACAATGTAGCCTTCCATAGTTCAAAACCAATTTTTTCCTCTCTGTTTGGGTTAATTATCTTTTTCATGCACATTGCCACACATTTTGCCAGTAAGAGCTTCTTCATGCTGTCTGTTCTGTCCTTTCCACATGACCTCATTAGTGCCCTTTTTTGGTTTCTGGAAAACAGTAAGTCCAGACTCACTTTTTACTTTCCCTGTCTATGACTATAAATTAACTATTTTTCCAAGAAACTCTGTGAGTGAAAATGATGTGTGCCATTTCCAGGCCTGGCCCATAAAAATATTCCATGCACTATGCTCTGTGCTCTTTTTCTCTTCTTGTTGACTGGAATGAAGATGGTACTACCATAACCATGAAAAATATGTGTTTTCATTATAACAGAGCCACAGGCAAGAAAGTTCTTAGGTCCCAAAGTCATAACTTAGAGGATAATCTTTGGCTGAACAACAATATCTGCATGAGCTATTACATGAGGGTGTAAAATTTTGTTCTCTTAAGGCATCGTGATTTGGAATTTCGTTTGTTATGACACCTAGCATTATCTTAACTAAAACATAAATGTAAATGAGTATGAACTGGGCAGATTTCTACAATACTGCTGTCATAGTTCCTATTTGTGGCATAGAGAAAAATTCCTTGGATTTTGTTTCTTAATAACTTATGATGTGTTTCGTAATCAGATTGTCACAAGCACATGGAATTGTTTTTCTGGTAATGTTCACATTTAAGTTTAGAAAACATTTAACAAAACAATTTAAGAAATTCTTAGCTGTTCTTCCTGAGAAAGAAGTAATTGGGCTTATAAATTAAGTTTGACATGGTGTGTGTTTGCAATTTTTAAAAATCACCTCAGTGTTTTTTATCTGTGGATCTGCAATAGAGAACACTCTTCTGTTTTGAATAGAAGTCAAAATTTAAATTGACTGTCAAGTGTTGGAATAACCAAGAATCATGTAAGAAATTGATAAAAAATGCAGGTTTACTATTCATTTCTCCAGAAATTGTACTTTTAATTTGGGAAGAGACCCAGAAGTCTGCATTTTAAAAATAATCCTACAGTTGTTTTTCATTCTGTTGTTTCACAGATTCGACTTTAAAAAGTTCTGATATAAGAGCTTGTGAATCCTGGCAGGTGAATTTCCAATGAAAAATGAGAGTTTTCATCAGTATTTAGTTTGTACCAATTTTGCCAAGGATAATTATGCTTATTTCTATCACAGACAATTAATCTAAAACCAACGGCTTTTACTAGAGTGGGCATTCATATTGTTTAGGATTGGGCTTAACTGGAAAAAAAGAAAATCAAGCCTAGCAGTTTAAATACAGGTCTTATTTCCTCATGCAAATATCTGGGTCAACCATCCAGTTCTAGTACTGCAGTTTTGTAGAGCTGTCAGGAAGCTAGGTGGAAGAACAATGTGGTTTTCATCTTCCTTATTCTAGATGGCTACTAGAGCACCAGTCATCATGTCCAAACTCCATTATTCAGGAAAGAAGAAAAATAAAAGAGAAGGTGATGCTCTTTCCTTTTTGAGAAGTACTCATAAGATGCTGCATACATATTTTCCACTGGCCATGCTTAGTTAGAAAGGAGATTGAAAACTTTAGTGTTTACTCTAGGCAGACTGACTTAAATTTGAGAGATGTATTACCTAGAAAAACAGAAAGAATAAATATTGGGTACAATTAACAGTGCTTACACAATTTTCTTGTTGGAATAGAGATTCCACAATAATAACTATATCTGGCTTTACTCTGGTGTTTTAACATTCATTCTTATATGTCATTAGATCCCTATAATAACTCTGGGAAGTATAGGAGGTATTGTTATGCCCTTAAAAGAATGAGCAGACTCAGTGTCAGCATGTTCAAGTAGCAAACAAATGATTAATTCAGGGTTCAGTTGGAGTCTTCTAGCACTTGCTCCGTTACCCAACAGTCTCTTCTAAATAGTAGGTATCAAAAGCAGGTGCAGATGTGTGAAAAGGAAACTGAGACTTGGAGTCTTGGCATGATCTAGGTACAGAAGAGATACTCATCAATCAGTAGTTCCAAGGCCTCTTTGTCATAGGATGAGACAAGGAAAGAAAGGCATTCCCAACATATGAAGGCATATTGTGGAGTCAGTGCATAGTGACTCTGAGAAACCATGCAAGCAGTTTTCTCTATTGTTCTTACCTTAAAGAAAAGAAGGATTAAAGGCACAAACTGTCATATCTATAGAAGACTTCCACTGCAGGCTCTAACAAGATGCCCTAACTTTCCCACCAGAGAAAGCCAGGTAGGGAGCCAGAACTTTCACTTACACCAGGCAGTAACAACTCCCTGCTGTGTCATTGGAAACCTCATAGGGAGGTCTGGTCTTCTACACTCATTAAGAGGTAAAAAAGATCGCATCCCCTCTTCATAGGGTTGACATCAGAGGAGACCTAGTGGAGATACAGGGCTTTAACTACTGCTCAGAAGTAATGAACCCACTGTTACCTCCTAGACAGTGTCAGTAGTGGTAGTGTGACAAGCAGTAATGAGATAATCTACCCCTTTCGGCTGGGTGATATCAGTAGAGGCCTAGTAAAGAACTTGAACTTTCACCCCCATCTGGCAATAACAAGGACCTCTCTCCCTCTGGGTGTCAACATAGACTAAGTAGACAACCTGAACATTCACCCAGATCTAGCAGTCATAAGTCAGCAACTCTTTATACCAGAGCAGTATCAGAAGAGTCTGTTAGAATAGAAGAGTTAAAGAAGATCTAGGTTCTTATAATATAATACTCCAAATGTCTAGGTTTTAATAAAAGTCACTCATTGCACTAAGAATTAGAAAAATCTTAACTCGAATGAGAAAAGGCAATCAACAGATACCAATATGAGATGACGCAGATGTTAGTTTTGTCTGACAAGAATTTTAAGCAGCCACTATAAAGGTGTTTCTAGATGCAATTATGAGCTTGCTTGAAACAAATTTTAAAAATACAGTCTTTGCAGAGAAATAGAAAGTCTCAGAAAGAAAATTTTAAAAACTAAAAGTTTTATAACTAAAAAATGTGATAATTAAAATTAAAAATTCAATGAATGGGCTAAACAATAGAATAGAGAGAATAAAGAAAAGAATCAGTGAAAATTTGAAAACAGAAAAATAAAAATTACTTAATTTGAATAACAGAGATATCATGAGCTGAAAAAATTAACAAATCCTTAGAATATTTGGGAATATGACAAAAGATTTCAAATTCATGTCATTAGAATTTCAAAAGGAGAGGAGAAAGTAGGTATGACTGAATAGTATCGGAGATACAATGGCTGCAAATTTTCCAAACTTGGCAAAAAAAAAAAAAAATCTGTGTGTGTGTGCACCTACAGATTCAAGAAGCTGAGCAAACTTTAAACTGGAAAACCCCCAAAATCCACACCAAGACGTACTATAGTCAAGCTTCTGAAGAATAAAGACTAAGAAAAAAATCTTGAAAGCAGCCAGAGAGAAATAATACATTATCCATAAAGGAAAAACAATTATAATGACAGTATATTTCAAGGCCACAAAGAAGTGACCAATATTTTCTAAGTGCTGAAAGAAAAGCAACTGCCAACCTCGTATCCTATATACAGAGAAACTATCCTTCAGGAATCAAGACATTCTCAAATAAAGACTAAGAGAATTTATCTGCAACAAAACAATACTGAAAGAATGGCTAAGGTTAGTTCTCTAAACGGATAGGAAACTACAAAAGAATGCATCTAGGAACATCAGTAAGGAGTAAAGAACATAGAAAGAGGGAAAATGTGGGTAAATATATTTTTTCTTAAGTTTTCCAAATTGTGTTTGTCTGGTGAATCTAAAATTAAAATATGCCTGATGTTTTCAACGTGAAGGAAATATTCAAGGCAATTATATTATACATAGGGGAGAGCTAAGGAATATAAAGGGAGATAAAATTTCTCCACTTTCCTCAAACTGGTAAAATATTGATGAGTAGGTTGTATATATATTTAAGGTATGTACATAGAGCAGCTACTAAAAAGCTGTACAAAGATATACACTCAAAAATATTATAAAATGTTTAAGTAACCCGCAAGATATCAGGAAAAAGAAAACAGAGAGACAGAAAACAAAGAGAACACAGAGAAAACAAAAAATAAAATGGCAGACTTAAGCTTTAATATAATAATTACATTAAGTGTAAATGGTCTAGCTCTACCAATTTGAAAAACAGAGGTATGAAGAATGGATTTTTAAAACCATGACCCAATTGCGTGATGTCCACTAGAAACTTACTTCAAATATAATGACAGCCTGTAATCCTAGCACTTTGAGAGGCCAAGATGAGAGGATTGCCTGAGCCCACAGGTTCAAGAACAGTCTGGGCAACTTGGCGAGACTTCATCTCTATGATAAATACAAAAATTAGCCGGGTGTGGTAGAGTGCATTGTGGTTCCGGCTACTTGGAAGACTGAGGCAGAAGGATCACTTGAGCCCAGCAGGTCAACGCTGGAGTGACCATAAGCATGCCACTGCACTCCAGCCTGGGCAATGAAGTGAGACTACAACTCAAAAAAAAAAAAAAAAAAGGAGGGGGAGATACATATTATATAAACATTAAGCAAAAAAAAAAAAGAACAAGAGTCATTATGATGCTATCAGATAAAGGAGACTTTGGAGCAAAGGAAATTGCCAGGGACAGAGGTGGACATTACAGAATGTTAAAAAAAGGTTAATCTACAAAGAAGTCATAGTTATTCTAAGTGCATTTCCAGTCAACTGACTTTTGACAATGGTGCAACTCAACAGAGGAAGGATAGTCTCTTCAACAAATGGTGTTGCAGCAACTGGATATCCATAGACTGATAAAAAAAAGACATGACCTAAAAGCCTAACACCTTATAAATTTTTTTAACTCAAAATGCATCATAGATATAAATGTATAACACAATACTATAAAACTTTTAGAAAAAACCATAGGCGGAAAATCTTCGGAATTTAGGACTTTGTGAAGAGTACTTAGATATGACATCAAAAGCATGAGCCATAAAAGAAAAAAACTGACAATTCAGACTTCGTCAAAATTAAAAATGTTTGCTCTATGAAAAACCCTTTGGAGGATGCCAAATTAACTCAGCACAGACTCATGCGGATGCATCAGCTTGAGGCTTGGATTGGTAATGTATGCTGAAGCAGATCAGAAGACAACACAGGTAAGTGATGACAGATGATGGAGGGAACCCAGATCAAGTCCAGATCAGACGTGGTTTTAGCTGCCATTACCAGAAACGCATTGATTTCTTAGTACATATTGGTATTATAAAACAAAGAGATAAAAGTTGCAAAGGGATTTCTGTGAATTGGTACCATCAAGTAGCATTTCATTTCAAGGAGCCAAAGTGAGTTTAAGGTTTCGGGGTAGCAAAAAAGGAGGCAAAGCATTCCATTTGATTTCAGAAACTTATAAGCACAGACACGCATAATAATTCCTGCCCCTATGTTTCTGCCTGGAATGCAGAGTCTTGGGAGGAGCTGGGTCCTTGAGAAGGTTTTAGATGATCGTTTACATAGAAACCTTTCAGAAGTTGACTTTTTTGAAACCCGTTCAGAAGGTTTTAGAGAGAAGCCTATAGTTAGTTTTCTCCTTTTTCTCTGTAAATATCAGTTGCGATATTTAGACATTTGTAATTTAAGTTACATTTTCATCCTAACCTTACTCCCTGTACAGGAACTATTTAACTAGACCACTTCTTCACACAAAGCAAGTGTCCAACAGAAAATATAAATGGGTTTGAGAGAGGGCTAAGGGTGGGAAGCAGAGGACAGTATAGAAAGTATGGAGTAAGGAATACAAGATTGTGACAAGGACTGTTATATCTCAGGTTGAATGCCTCCCTTTCTCCCTCCCTACATTCCTTCCCTTCTTCCTTCCTCCTTCCCTCCCATTCTAACTAACTAACTAAAACTCAGCTATTCATCTTCTATTATGTGGCAGTTACTGGAGATAGAAAAATTGTATTGTATAAGATATTTCTCATTTTAAAAAATGACAACTTTTTCATTAACTATTACCTATTCTAAAATAGAAAAAAAAAATGAAACTTCATGGTCAAGAATAATAACTATCAGTTACTTAGTACTTACTGCATGCCAGACAAATGATCATTTGATCCTTCCGAAGTGCATGCAAGGTAAAATATATTCTCTCCATTTTACTGACAAGGAAATGGCTAATTGGGAAGGCAAAAGGTTTACCCAGAATTTGAAACCTAGGACTGCCTGAATATAAAGCCCATGAAGGGATCTTGTCTTAAACTTTTCTACATACCCCATATCTCCAAGCATGTAGATCCATAAAAACCTACTCTAAAATACAAATCAAAACTATAATGAGATACCACTGAACACTGGTAAGAATGGCTATCATTAACAAGTCAAAAAACAGCAGGTGTTGGCGTGGAGCGGCGAAAAGGAGACACCTCTACACTGTTAGTGGGAATGTTAGCTAGTGCAACCTCTATGGAAAGCAGTATGGCGATTCCTAAACGAACTAAAAATTGAGCTTCCATACAATCCAGTCATCCTTCTTCTGGGAACATACCCAGAAAAACATAAATCTCTCTACCAAAAAGACACCTGCACACGCATATTTACTGCAGCACTATTCACAACAGCAAAAACATGGAGCCAACCTAGATGTCCATCAAAAGTGGACTGGATAAAGAAAATGTACACAATGGAATATTACGCAGCCATAATGAAGAACAAAATCACGGCCTTCGCAGTAATTTGGATGCAGCTGGAGACCATCATGCTAAGTAAACTATCAAAGGAACAAAGAACTATATACCACATGTTCTCACTCATAAGCGGGCCCCAAACACTGGACACACTAGACAAGGGTGAGATCGGCAGACACTAGACACTGCTAGGGGAAAGAGGGAAGAAGAGAAGAAGGAGGGGAGGGGAATGTGCCAGTACCCTGGGTACCTAGTCCACATCTAGGGGGAGAAAGAACCAGCTAGAAGCCCAAACTTCACCTGCATGCAACCCACTTATGCAGTAAATCCCCACTTGTACCCCACAACTCTAAAATTTAAAAAAACAATTTTTTTTTGAGAAAGCAGGATTTATTGAGAGGACAGAAAAACTCCCACAGTGGGAAGGGACCCAAAGGGGTTGCCCAATAAAATTAAATTAAATTGAAAAATAAAAATGTTTAACTCCATTCTAGTGAATCCTCTAAATTCCATGAGTGGCTATGTTTGCTGAGTGGTCACTTTAGCCTGAATGAGAAAATGCAAAGGGTAGCAGAGGACAAGAGTCAGAGTTGAGAAAACCTACCTGGTGGTTACCTCCTTCCTCATCACAATGGCTACTGGGGGCTGCCCCTGCATTGATCCACCCAATCTTCCCAGGAGCCCTATGTGGTGGGTGCTATTATTGCCCTTTACAAAAAGGAAGCCAAGGTCCAGAGACCTTAACTAACTTGCTGAGGTCACTCAAAAAAGACATATCAGAACCTGGACTTAAGCAGAGGGAGTCTAGACCAGCGCTTAAGCTCTTAACCCAGATATTAACATTTACTTCACATTGAGCCATGCATCCAACTGCAGGGTGCAATGCTTCACAGGCATGATCTCATTGAATCATGACAACAACTCTTAAAAAGGCTGTACTGTGCCTTACCCATTTTATAATAGAAAATAAAAACTTAGGGTCAGCCTGGTGATAAGCTGGAGGTCCCAAGCTTAGCAAGGGTTAAAACTGAGTTTTGAAGCCAAGTTTGTCACCTGAGTCTGGCATTTAAACAATTCAAGTAACCTACTTTCCCATGTGTAGAGATTATCCTGGAGCTGTTATGTTGCTCAAGTTGCTTAAGACCTGGTTAATTCGCGAGGAACCAGAGCCCCTGGGATCTTCCTTGACATGTTTGTTAGGATCCTGGCGTGGGGTTCTGCTACCTGTATGCCCTGGCACTTGGCACTTAGCTGCTTGCTCATCTCAGCACACAGTGTTGCAGGATCACCCCCTTTTAGCTATGTTTAAGATAATATATGTTATTTCCCTCACTGAGCCTGAAAGTTAATCTGGTTAGTGGAAAACACAATATTAGGAGTCGGTCACCTGAAATTAAGATCTAAGCCATATTTCTTTTTCTCACTGTTGTAGAGTATTATAGATGAACCCTTTGACTCTAGAAACAAACTGCCTGGGTTCAAATTCCACTCACACCTTCCACTTCATGTCACGTTGCCTGTGACCGAGTAGCTTCATCTGCAAAAAGCAGATAAGAATAATAACGTGCTTATTTCATGGCTGTGAAAGCATAAGAAAATCATGTGTGCAACGCCCTTGGGACAAGCCTGACCTAGGAGAAGTGTTTGCATTGATTTCCCCTCCAGCCTCTGTACAGCTCCTGAGAAGCAGTGCTTGTTCAGTGTGTATTTCTAAAATGTGGGGATTAGCCAGAGCCTGTTTCCTCAGCTATGAAAGAGCAGCCATTTCTACCTATCTGCTGCAACTGGCTTTTGAGGATGGCCTCAACGAACAGACAGAAAAGTAGCTGGGACCTTACCTGGTACAGAGTTGGTACACAGTAAGCTTTAATGTACCCACTTATAATTTCAGCCTCAGCTTACTTTTCAGCAAAATGGGTGATCTCATGAAACCTCCCTGGTGCAATCATGTCGGTAGAAATGCTGTGTCAGCAATGGAATTCTTACAAATGGAAGGAACTAACATTCCCCATCCCTCCTCCTCCACTAGCACCATTCCCTCCAATCACTCCCTTCCTTTCCGGTTGGAAACGGCCCTCCTATTTCCGTCGGCCTCCTGGCTTCTCCCACCCCATTATTTCCCAGTGCCCCTGTATCCCACTCCCCTCCCCTGGACAGATCCTCCGGGCCCAAGGAGCCTACTGGTTCCTTTCCCCTTGCCCAGTGGCTGCTGGCAGGAAGCCCTTCCCTTCTTCCTCTCCACCCTGTTCCCTTCGGTAACACCCTGTACACATGGGGATTATTGCTCTTGGCAGCAGGTGTCCAGTTGTCAAAGAGACAGATCAGTTTTGGCCAGGAGGAGCTAGGGAAGGAAGTAAGGAAATGACACCCAAATGGAAAAGATCCCCGGGCCAGGAACTCTAAGAAACCAGGAGGGTGTGGATAGAAGCAACTGCAACAGAGAGGGTGCGAGAAAGCAAATACCAGATCTTCATCTGAGGATCCAGACCTCTCTACCCCACTTCTCACTCTGACCAGCAGGTACAAACAAGATGCAAATAGGTGGCAGATTAGAGAGCAAGGGGTCATGGCAAAGGGAAAGCATCACTTCTGAAGACTCTGAAGATTCACTTTACATTTGCATCCTGCAAAATGCAGTGTCGGATTGTCGTGAAGATTAACTTGATCACTGTAAGCACTAGAACGGTGCGAAGATTAACTTGATCACTGTAAGCACTAAAACGGTGCCTGGCACATAGTAAGTACCATGCAAGTATTAGTTAATTGTGTATTTTTTGTCATCAGTCATGCCACTAATGCATCAAACGTTCATAGAATAGAGATCATGGATTTTGGAAGCAAACAGACTTGTTATCAAATTCTACCTTGGTCACTTCCTGACTGTAAAATCTTGGCCCAAAAACAGCTTCTCTGAGCCTCGGCTCTCTCATCTGTGAGACTGCAGCAATATTACCTTCCTTGCCTTGCCTTGAGTAGCACCTGAGAGGTATTTTCTCTCTCCCTGTTACTTTCCTTTTTTTTTTTAATCTCCTTGTTTTTAAGTTGAAGAAGTAAAACTTGAGAAGAGGGCACCTCGCCCTCTACAGCACCATTCCTGATCATTATCCAGGGTCTGTGAGCGTCCAGGACAACTTCGGGGCATCAACTATCTCTCCCTAGCAGAGGGGGTGAGGAAAGAAAGAGTCAGGCTGTCAGAAAGAGGGACAAGAGGTGGGCAGTGTGTCCTTGGTTTCTGGATCGAGCACGGGCTTTGGAGTCAGAAGACCTGGTTCAAATGGCTCTGCCATCTACCAGTTGTATGACTTTGGGTAGATTGTTTAATGCCCTTGAGTATCATCAAGCTGAGGGAAATCAATGAGGAAGTGTATAGAAGGCTAGAGAATTAGGCAGGATTCTTCTGTTGGCAAGGACAGAAACAAACTCCAAGTGGGTGAAACAAAGGCAGGGAGTCTGACAGGCTCCCTGGCCTGTCACTGGCCCACGCAGGAGTCTGACAGGCTGAGTTCCCAAATCTCAGCCCCCCTGGCCCCTGTAGTGTCCATTTCTCTCATCTCTAACTTGTTTCTCTGCTACCACCTTGAGTTCACTCTCCTCACCCCCTTGTTTTCGTTTCAGTCCCCAATTGTTGCCTTCACAGAGTTTATGCAATTTCCTTTCACCTGAGCTCTGTTTACTTTTGAAGATGCATGCTTTCGCTCCACACACCTCCACCCTCCATAAACTTGGTTCCATGGAAAAGGCAAACCATGAAAACAGAAACTTCATGCACCCCATGGCCAGTACTGTGACAGGCCTGCTTAGAGTTTTCCAATCCTAACCCTTTCCAAAGTTTATTCTTCCAGGGAGTCAAGCCACATACAGTGGATGTATATTTTGAGACCAAATTCCTGAGGTCACCTTTTAGTGATGAACATTTAAGCACCATCTTCTTGGGAAGTTTCTGGAAGGGCAATCAGATCCAGGCTAAGAGATAGGACGTTCCACTTGTGACCCCAGATTCCACCCTGGACGCTTGACCTCAGTCTCCCTGTTCAGTGTTTTTCACTTTTGCTTCCTATTCCGGGCCCAACCACTCCCACCCTCAAAAAAAGCACACTTATGCAAATAAACTCTGTGTTTCCAGCCATGAAGAGCTATTCGGGGTGCTCCAAAAGCAGCATGCACTCTCACCCTCATCCTGATAGAAAATTCTGATTCATCTTCAAGTCCTGGCTCAAGTATATTCCCCAGGAAATCTGTCCCTTTTCTCTGGTCTCATTGCACTTTGACTAAGCATATTATACTGTGACCATTGTTTTTGGTCTGCTTTGCTTTCTGATTATGAACTCTTCAAGGTCAGAAACCATCTTAGTCACCTATTTCCCCAGCATCTGGCACACAGTAGGTGCTCAAGGAATGTGTGTGAAATAAAGTGGGAGAATGTCTGAGAGGTTATTTCATGTGAATAAACCTCTTTCCTCATGGGAGGCCTGCTGGTGGGGCCGTCGTATTCCATTTATCTACTACTACGTAACAAAACTCCCCAAAACGTACTTGAAAGGTGGTACCGATAGAAACCTAAAAGAAACTTAGCTTATTCTTAGTTTAGTCTTTTTGCCTCAGCATAACCATTAGAAAGCGTTGAGACATTCTACTGCAGGCCAAGTGGCAGCCTATCTCACCTCCCCAACCTTGACAAATCTCCCTCAGATGCAAGACCAGGACAGCCCAACCTTTCAATTCATGGTTTAGCATAATAATCTCCAGTAAACTTTTAGGTTCAAGGCGGATAGTCAAAGATCACCCTTTAGCTGGCCAAAGCCATAAAAGAGATAAAACGATCACCTTTGGTCAAGGAGTTTGTGGACTGCAAATGTCTAACAAGTCTCTTGCAGGAAAAACCCCTCCAGGCCTAAACCCTCTAAGTTAACCTAATCAGCCCTTTGTGACCTACTTGACTCAGACAGACCCCACTATGGCAGCAATCATGTGACTAACCTATCCATCTGCATGCTGTCCATCACCTGTTGTCAGTACCTGTGCTTGCCTGCCCCTTCATGATGACGTGGAGCCGACCACCATCCGATCACCCTAATGATCTTCCCCCATCAAGGGGAATGGTTAAAAGGACTCAACCACAAGGAGCCACTGGCCATTGCCTTGCTAGAGTCTAGTGTGACCATATGCTCTTTGAGCTATGGCTGTCACCATGCTTCCTGGCTTTGGCCCCTTCCCCAACCTTGGGGAAGTGAACCTTCTCTCTCCCTTCTCTTTCTCTCTCTAATTTACTTTTAAATAAACTATATATTTTAATCTAACTTCTGTGCAATTCTTTGCATCTTCCATGCGGCATCGGATTGTAACCCAGACAACCACATGTGGGAAATGATCTCTTTTTAAATAAATCTTTTATTTCTTCATCTCTTTGTGTGGCAAATCTTTGTGTTACTTGGATCTCTGGCTCCAGCAGTGCTGTGCCCCCTCCTCACCCTCTATACCTAACAGTAGTCACTTGAAACAACACAATCATTTTATTACCCTTCACAGTGTCTGTACGTTGGGAATTCAGGAACGTCTTGGCTGGCCTCTTCCTCAGTTACAGTATGACAATGGGTGAAGTTGGAACAGGGCTGAGCCAGAACCACTGAGGGGTAGGGAGACAGCAGCACAGGTGGACATCTCTTTTTGTGGCGTCCTGAGGCTTCTCCATGTGGTCTCTGTGCATCGGCTAGCTTGGGCTTCCTCACAGCATGGCAGTCTCAGGGCAGTTGGACTGCTTTCATGGAGACCTCAGGCCTCAAAGGTGAATGCTTCCGTGAGCAAGGTAGAAACTGAATCGCCATATGTGGCCTAGACTCAGAAGTCATATGATGTCACTTCTACTGTCTATTGGCCAAAACAATCACCAAAGCCAGTTCGGTTTCAAGGTAAGGGGACACAAACCCCACTCTCTATGGTATAGGTGTTAAAGAATTTGCAAATGTGTTTTAAAACTGCTAACTCAAGTGCACTGTGGACAGCAAAAACATCAGCAGAAAAAATGGTAAAATTGAAGTCTAGAATTTAGTTAATAATAGTGTACCAGTGCTAATTTATTAGCTTTGATAAATGAACCAGTGTAAAATATTAGGGGACACTGGGTGCTGGGTATATGGGAATGCTTTCTTTTTTCTATCTTCACAACTTTTCTATAAACTTAAAATTATTCTTAAATAAAAATTTAATTTGAAAAAGAATGCTACATATCTCTTTCTTCCCACTCTAAGTACTTACTGAGTAAACGGGATTAAACAAGAAGCTCATGTGCGCATGCAGTAACTAAGAACTGATTCTGGTAACTTTTCCTATTCTGATCAAGCAGGATTCGACATACCCCTCTTTCCTCTCCTTGCATTAGCCCCTACGGTACCAGGAATCACAGTATGCCATACAACTTACTAGCATCAGATACCCATCTCCTTTACTAGATGCCGTGCTTTCTGAAGGACCTTTTTCTTAATTGTTCTCTCCAGTCCCAGCACTCAGGGCAGTGTTAAAACAACGCAGTAGATTGAGCCATGTGAAAAATGTCAGCTTTGCGGCTCAAAAGGAGTTAAATTGTGGCAACAAAGCTACAAACAAAACGGAATGGAATGGACTTATATTATTCCATGCTTTTGCTCAAAGGAAACAACAGAGTCCAACATTTCTGAAAAAAGAATTTTTTTCAGAAAAATCAGCATCCACATTCTTCATAGGGCCTCCTCAAAGACCTTAGATTTTTTCTTACCAGTCCTCTCTGCCTCTTGTCTCCAGAGCCAATGCTGTGCTGGCCTGCAAAAGTCTGCCTTGCTCTAGTAGGCCAACAGCCAGAGGCTGAGGTACCTCCAGATGCAGACTAGAACGTGCAGGGCGGGGTTCACGATAGCACAGTATCCAGGCCCAGCTGGAAGGCAGCCAGGGTGCTGCCTTCCAGCTGCAGGAAGTGAAGGAAGGAAGAAGTTGGCAAGCCCCATCCCCTTCCATGTTGTGAGGCAAGGGGTGGGTGGTTGGATCAATGTCATCAGATGAATTTTTCCAGGCCTGAATGGAAGCTCTAACAGGATTCTAACAGGAGACAGCGGAGATCTCATGACTGCCACTTTCTCTCTTCCTTTTTCTCATTTTAAATCTAAGTTTAGAGGCCACGCAGCTGCCCTGGGATAGTCTTGGGTTGTGTATCACTCTGCAAGGCCTGTATTAATGAAAAATAGACACCAAAAGGACCGAGGCAATTCGACACACCACCTCCTGCATGCCACACAACTTTTCCAGGATGGGATGGAGACATAGCCTCAAGCCCATCCAAGGGGAAAAAGTAGGGAAGGGTGCTTGGTGGACAAAGGAGTCCTGCCAATGCGATGGCTTCTAACTTGTGCTGAGCCAGATCCAAAAATGTGTTGCCGGTTCCTCTGTTTATGAATTATCCTTCCCTGAACAGGACAGCTGGGGCATTTTGAACACGACTGGGTTTAGGCCTTTCCAATTTCTTGTTCTCCATAGTTCAACACACACAGCAATAAAATATGGAGCCATTTTCTGCGGTATTTAGTCAATGATGCAGTCTCTGGCAATCTCCTTCGTCTCCAAAGCCATCCTTGGGAAATTTCTCATTCAAACACTCTACAAGTTGTTTTCAACCAGTGAATCCCGAGACTTAAACATTTTCAGGCAATCTGGTTCTTATTTTAGCTGAAACTAGTTTATTCTCCTCAGAACAAAGGAATGCCAACAATTCGGCGGTCCTTCACACCGCTACGTCACCAGCCAGAGACTTTCTGGGCTCAGAGAAGCAATGGTGCAGCTTCCAGAGATTAGAAATAGAGGGGACTCCTGATGGTTGTTTCAAGCCATCTGTTTCTAATTGGTCTCATTCTTTATTCTATGTGACACACAGCCAGGAGTGTGTGGAGCCCCAATGTCCTTCAGTACCAAGAGCCTTTGGGCCAGATGTGACCCCAGAGCTGCAAACCATCTTCCAACAGGTACCTGGATCTGGTCAATATAGGGCTAACAGTGAAGGGGCTTTTTTGGTGAGATACCAGGAATGCAAGATTGGATCAGGGACCTGGACACAAAAGAAACTTCTTGGGAGCAGCTGATCCTGTAATCTGTCCTTCTCCAGAGACCACAGGCATCAAGGATGACTGGTAACACCACAGTCAGGAATCTACCTGATAACAGCCTAAAAAGAGTGGGATGCTATCACAAATCCCAAATATTCCTCCCTTTACAATGCTATCACAATCTGTTGGATGCCTTGGAAAGCATATCACTAGTCAGCCACTGTCCTAGCAAAGGTAATCCCTTGTGAGTCATTTTATTTCGCCTTATCCTAACATTCACTTTCCTCCCCTCCTCTTAGCACCCTTCTTTTCTTCTTTCCCTTGTTTAAGTAGCCAACACATAATCACTGAGCACTTACCTGTGTGCCTGGTCAGGGAACTGGAGGATACAGTGTTGTACCTGTCAGAGTATGCTGCAGTAACAAACAATCTCAGGAATTTAACATCTTAAAACAACAAAGGTTAATTCTTCTCATGCTTTATCCGTGGAGGATTAGTAGAGTGCTCTGATCACACAAAATCTTTAATCAGGAGCCCAGGCTGATCCAGATTCTGGAGTAATGGCAGTTGCCATCAAGGGCAGAAAGATTTCAGATAGTCAGAGTGCCAGGAGCACACAGAGAGAGTTCCTGGGTGTGGTTCCTGTGATTAGGTGGTTAGATAGGCCTCTCAGAGAAGTGGCTTTTGAGCTGAGATATGGAGTATGAGAAGGAGGTGGTTTGGGAGACTCTGGTGACAGAGCACTCCAAGAGGGAACAGCAACCTCAAAGCCTTGTATCAGCAGCAGGCTTGACACGTCCAGCAAATGTGGCCAGTGCAGATGGACCATGGTGAGTGAGGGAAAAAGTGGTGGGGATTGTGGCCTACAAGGCCTACACTGGGCCTCACAAGCCAGGGTAGGGTTACATTTATCTTAGCAAACACAACCCACCTTAGCTTCTAGAGATGTCAAACTATTGCAGAGCTTGGCCCTCTGCCGAGATGTCCTCCACTAGCCTTCCTCGCTCATTGCTCAAATGCCACTTTCTCCAGGAATCTTCTCTGATGCCTCAGTGTGATGAAATGCCTCAGCTCACAGGTGTGATTAGCGATGCACTTATAGAGTGAGGTGAGCTCCCTGAGGGCAGAGATACAGAGACCAAGACCCTAGCACAGTGCTGGACAGTGGTAGGTACTGAACTGAGGATCTGAATGAGTCAAATAATTTATATGCTCTTTGCATCTTATGACATTAGGCAGCATGTGGGACAGAGCTAGGTAAAATGCTACATACCTACCATCATAGAAAGTACTTACCATAAAAGAGTGTTTGATGAAAACCTTTGAAATTGATTCAGGAGGGGCCAAGTTTACTTCAAAGAAACAGCAAAAAAGATATGCAAAAGCAGGAAGTTAAAAAGGATGTCTTGATTATGTTCTATGGAACAATAGCGTTCAAGCGCAAATTATCTAATTTAATCCTTAAAGCGACTCTAGAGTTATCTACTATTATCATTTCCTTCTTTACAGAAAAGGTGACTGAGCCTGAGATGCTAGGTAACTTGCCAAAGGTCACACAAAGTGTGAGAGTAAATCATGGTGCTGGGACTTGATCCAAGATGACTCTAGAAGAAGGGCACCCACCCACCATGCCCCGCTGCCTGTCAGGACCTGGTTCCCAGGAGGCCTACAGAGCTCCCTTCACTCCTGCATCCAAAGGAGAGACTTGCTCTTTCAAGAGCAGACTCTGACCAATCGAACAAGAACACGAGCCACCTCTATCTCTCACCTGGCGCCTGCGGGCCAAGGCTCTTCCCTAGCATGACCATGAAAGTGCAAACCGCTTGATTCTCTGGCCGTGCTGATTCAGAAGTAACCAGTTCCAGAGGTGTCCCTGAAACCCATGCAAGCTCTGAGGGATAATAAGCTGCCTCATTTAAGCAGAAACATCCTCGCCACCAGTCTTCTCACCTCTGCTTCTCAGGATTGTACAAAAATGCTCTTTCCACCTCAGGGTATCAGATGCACCTACAACTTAAGCTCTCACCCACACTGCACCTTCAGTTATGCTCCCAATCCTTCTTCATTAACAGCATAACAGAAAGGAGAGGCCAAGAACTGAGGAAAGGTATCACACTAAAAGAGACAGGCCACGCCCACAATTAATTATACACATTTATTGGAGAGCTGGTAAGCAAATCAATGTCATTGATGATTTATTCCCTAATTTGCTTTGAGTATGCACCTTATTCATCAATAATAGAAAATGGCATTAAAGCATTGGTGTCAACTGTCAGCAAAAGGCAGTGTACCAATGCTTTTAATTAAAAGAATGTGAGTGGTGACTATGTCCATGTGTTATATTAGATATGGTACATTTTAAAATTGCTTTTTCACATCAAAAGCAATGCTAGGAGTTTGGAAGAGGATGCAGAACTGTAATTCACAGTGCGTGTCAAGAGTCCTGGCGTTCCGGGGTAACGTGTGGTAACTTGACATGTAGCCTTGTTAAAGAGCATTCTGGGAACAGAGATAATGTTGTCTGGTTCCAGGTCAGGCTAAATGAATACAGAATAAGAGCCAATCCTGACACTCCATCAAAAGGACACAAGAAACAATGAGATGGGGCATTGTGTCCTTATGGGTTTCAGATAAAACTCATTCTGTCTTTCCCAAGAAAGTATATATGGGACATAGAAATTAAGTGATTACCCAAAATTAAGATAGTCCAGGTCAGCAATGATTTCCCTTTCCCCCAAAGATCTAAGAACTGGATAAATTTTTTAGATATCAAAAAATAATATTAAAAATTATACTCTTTACCTGGATGGAGAAAAGAACAAGCCATTACAATGTAGAATGAATTTCCATGTCAGCCTTGGCCACAAACACTAGTTGTGTGGTTAAAATAGGTGGTGCAGGGAGGAAATAAACTTTTAAAAGAGGAAGCTTGTTAACATGAGTGTAGGGACACCCATGTCGCAAGGAGAAAACAGACTGCAAGACAATCAGTGCGTCTAACCTACAAGTGATCAGACTTCATTGAGAAGAAGTTGTGGTTAAGAGGCTCTGTAGCTGACTGGGTGTGAGCACAGACTTTGAGTCAAGTAGACATGGGCTGACATCCTGGCTCAATGAAAGACCAGCTGTGTGAACAGGGCCTAAGCACCTTCATCTCCTGGTGTCTCCATTTCTGCATCTGCAAAGACACAACGGACATAAGAATACTTACAAAGTATAGGAAGGAGGTAGGATTACAAAAGATAATACCTGTCAATCAATTAGCAGCATCCCTTGACCCATGGTTATGCTCAATAAGCAGTAAACACGAAAATATAGCAAACCAAATACACAAAACCAAAGGTGGGGCCGGAGGAGGGAGAAGAGTTGCACCCTGCAAAGCCACACCATGAAGTAATGAATCAGTGAGTGTCTGTAGGTAGAGAAATATATTGGAGCTGTTGAGCGAGAAGGAAGTGGGATGGTGGAAATGGGGAGTAATGGCTAAGACCTTTGGGGGAATGGGAAATCATTGCTGTCTTAATTTTGAGTAACCACTTGATTTCTATGTCCCATATATACCTTCTTGGGAAAAACAGAATCAATTTTATCTGGGACCCAAATGGCTAATGACCAGGGAAGGAAATGAAATTTCAGGATAATGGCCATGTGACTTTGGGCCGGCCACTTCCCTTCTTGAGCCTCAGTTACTAAGCAGAAACTAGGAGCTCCAGGCTAGATATTCCTGGGTCCCTCTTGACTCTAATGCTAAGAGTTTACTAGCCAGAGGTCACAGTGGGCTAAGAATGTCCTGGTTTCCCAGAGATAATGTGTTTGCTCTGTACCTGTGTTTAGATCAGTGTTAGACACCCATTTCTTCCACTAGGTTCCCTCCTCATTCCTCAAATCAGGACTAGAAATAGGACAGGAAGGCCAGCAGAGACACACTGTTCCCAAGTTAGGGTAGATATTCTCCTGGGTTTCTTTGTTGCTCAAGGTGTCTGAAACCCCTTTATGTTGTGTTGTGTGTTGTGTGTTGTGAGATTGGGGTCAGAGAGGGAAAGGATGGGGTCACAGTGAGTCTTGCAGTGATGTTCCACTACTCTCAGAGCTTTGGGTGTAATATGGGAGACTTCAAAGTCAGACAGTGCTGTGAGGTGTACGGCCTTGAATAAGTTACATAACTCTTCTGAGTCTGTTTCCTCATCTGGTTATTAATGTTTCATGAAATGTGTGGAGGACTATTGTGGATGTTTATTAGTTAGTATGTCCAGAACCCCTTTTTATGGAATTGCCTCCCGCAATTGAGCTACCCAGTATCATGAAAACTACCCTGTTAGGGCAACATGACTCTGCTACATAGTAATGCATGAATCCAGGGCAGTCACCTGACCCAAGCTGGACCAATCACAGCTCTTCTTTCAGGATTTAGAAACTGTAAAACCTTGAGGGATGGTGGCTATTGGTTTCTGGCCACATGACTTTCAGAAGCAAAAGAAATTAATATACAGAGAGTAAAACAAATGAATGGGAACTCGGAGAGGACTCAGTGTGAGGATAGAGTAAGAACAAAATCAGCATTTAAGTCTTCAACTCTGGTCATTCCTGGGACTCAGCAGCTTTCCTTGCCTTGGGTTTCATGAGTTGTTATTCAGTAGCATTATCACATCCTTTGTATGCTCGTTGAATTTGGATATTTGTCACCTTTAACCAAATTGTTCTTAGTATGAGGATGAAGTGAAGTAATGCACAAAAGCACCTAGGATATTGTAGGAGCTCCGCTAATGGTTTTTCTTTTCTCCTCCTATCTTCTGATCACTGCATGGATTGTAGAAATGAAAGACCCTAGTGGACATTCAGCAACTGCTTGTAACTCTGGCTCCTCACATATGCCTGAAAGTGAACCGGGTGCTGTCAGGGATGGTGTGGAGAAGCAGGTAAAGTCCTCTTAAGTAACCACCCTGCCTCTATGAACTTGGCGTTCACACTCTTCCCTCTGCCCCAGATGCCCTCTTTACCTTTGCTCGCTCTCTCCCTGTGGAAAACCTTCCATCTTTCAGGATCCTAGGGAAATGGTCCCCTCCCAGATGTCATTTATGTTTCCTTCAGATACACAGGTCCCTTCCCTGACTCCAACTCCCCCCCCGACAGCAGGTTATATTTCTCTTCTGATACCCATTGCATTCCAGCTTGTGTTACAACCCTGCCCTCCAGACACCTCCTCTAGGGTCCAGGTCAATTTATCCAATTGTCTGCTCCATGACAGACCTGGAGTTCATGGTCCTCCTGCAGAGCACAGTGGCTAAGAACTTGAGAGTCAGTTTGGCTCCATCGTGCTGTACCATGGATGAACTTGAGCAAGTTTCTTAATTCCTCTCTGTTTCAGTTTTTTCATTTGCAAAATGGAAATAATAGTACACCCCCCCCATTTGGATCAGGTGCCTTGATAATTCTTTCATGGTACCCTGTATTTCTTTCCTTCATGGCATGCATGACAAATGTAATGAAGTCATTGATTAGGAATTAACACTTTAACATACATTTCCTCTATTAGAATATGAACTCCACAGAGGCAGGCACATCATCAGCATTATTTACTGCTTTATTCCTAGTTTCTTGGACTTGATTAAATGAGTGAATGAATGAATTAATGAACATATAGATGAATGAGTTACATAATCATCATATTCTCCTACTAGATGGTTATTCCCTGGAGCAAAAAAAAAAAAAATGCATCTTTCTCACCTTTATATCTCTCATAGTGCCTGGTATAAAATAAGTGTTGAACATTAAACTGACTGGAGCCGAAAGACTAACTGCAGAGGGGCATGTACACTGTGGAGTACTGAGAATGCTCCATAAATCCTCAGTGTGCTTTGAAGGTTAACCAGTTGTCTCTTTGCTATTTTTGCCTGTTTCCTCACCTGTAAAAGGTAGACTAATTTTCCCATGGGATGCCAACACTATATCATCAGACTTCAGGCTGTCAACCGAGAGCCTGGAACAAACCTTGTCTAGCTTCTTATGATCTCATTGAACAAAATCATGGGGTAGGGTGGACTCCACCCTCAATTTAGCTCACTGTATGAACACACAGCAGATGTCAGATCTTGGACAGTCCTTGCCTATTCAGTGAAGTTGCCACCTCAGCCATACTCACAGGGCTTTATAAAAGATATTTGTGTTGGCTTACATCATAGGCTATTGCTTCATGTAAGCCCATTCTAGACACACTGAATCTGAGGCTCTGAACTTCAAGTACATGGATTCAAAAATGTGATGTCCTTTAAAATTTTGCGTCTCCTAGATCCAAAACATTTGGAAGTAAGGTGGTATTTATTACCCTCTTATGAAACCTACAAAAAATCTAAAAGATCACATAAATACAAAGATGCAAACACATGGTCGCAGATGCATTTTCATTGAAATATCCATTCATCTTCCACTCTATGTAAAACATGGGGCTATGTAGGACCAGGAATATCGATACAAACATGAATATAAAATAGACCCAACTTCCAATGATCTTACTGACATACAAGGGAAATGGTATCACCATAATAAATCACATCATTGAAAGAGTTTTTGGATGCAAGTAGCAGAAAATACAACTCACACTAGTTTCAATAATTTTGGAAATGTATGAGCAAGTAGTCTAAAGGTGGGGCGGTGTGGTAGGTTATAGGGTTGGGTGATTCTGTGGCTGACAATATCATCAAGAACCCAGATCCCTTCCATTTCTCCACTCTGCATCTTCAGTTGGCTCCTTCCTCAGTCTAGGAAGTCACTCAAGTCCTCTCTGCCAGTTCCAGATGTGACATCTGGACATGACAATTTCCAGAGCAGAAATGAGTCTATCTTTTCTATTTTTCCTTTGTAGAAGAAAGACTACATTTCCCATAACCCCTAGAAGGTCTCATCTCCTATCATTTGTGCAGACCTGAGTAGCATTCTCCTTCCTACACCAAACACTGACAAAATAGGTAATAGGACCATTATGGTGAGAATTTACTCCTGAGGCTATGGATGTGGTCGATGTTCCCAGAATGTGTGGGAGCGGCAGACACCAAAACATAATCGAGAATCTGGAGGTCAGAAAAAAGGGTTAATAGATAGCAGAAGGGCATCCAGCAACATCTACTAAAATATTTAATATTAACTTGGCATTGGATGATATTCAAATCCTTGTCATATACATTATCACTTGAATATAACCTCCACGAGCTCAGGTGTCTTTGTATGTGCTACCTTGTAGAAGGCAGGATGTCTCTCACACATATAAGAAGTGCCTGGCACATAGTAGGTACTCAAGAGATGTTTGTTGAACGAATGAAGCATTATTGTACCCTCATTTTACAAATGTAGAAACAGAAATTGAGAACAGTTATGTAAATTATCCAGTTATCTAGCTCTCGAGTGTCAAAGAAAGCTTTGAACTTGGATCTACCAGCCTCCATATCCAACGTTTATTTGAATCACTGTGCCTCGCTGTCTTATTTACTAAAAAGATACAGATAAAGTACTCTAGAATTTCCAAAGACACGGGTATTAATTCTCACTGGGGAAGTTAGAAGACTTTAGGGAGAAGGCACGTATAATTGATATATGGATTTCTAAATACACATTTGTACAGATAATAACAAGTAACTTTTCCTAAGCTGGTTCAAGTTCAGAATTCTAACTTTGTATGCAATGATTATAAGCACATAATCTGTATAAGGGCATAATAAAAATATTTTTCATATTTTTATTTTAAAATCTTTGTGTTATTTTTGGCTACTGTATTTCATAGAAACCACTGGATTTTATCAGCTTCTACCTTGACATGTCAACATTTGTCTTATCATGTGGGACTGGCCTTATACTCGAGTGGTGTGCCTCATTGCATTCACCGTGACAGTCATGCAACAACTATTTACTGAGCATGCCATGGGTCATGCACAGTTCTAAACGCCAAGGACGAACTGCAGGGAACAACACTGACCAAGCATCTGTGGGACACTGCCATGTGGTGGTGGGAGCTACGAAGAGGAATAAAGCAGTGGGAAGGGATGGCTTCCGAGGGCGGTGAGGCAGGGGTGAGGAGAGAGGATACTTTTTTATACACCGTGGTTAGAGACAGGCAATCTCTTAGCTAAGGTAGCATCTAACAGATCTGAGTAAAGTGAAGGAGCAAACTCAGCAGTCAGTGGGGGTGAAGAACATTGCAGGATGAGAGAATAGAAAGCACTGCGTCCCTGAGACAGGGGAATGCCTGATGCGTTTGAGGAAGAGCGAGGACCTCAGTGAAACCAGAACAGAAAGAGCAACGGGGTAGAATGACAGTAGCAGGTGAGGTCGGAGGTTCCCAAAGCTGGTCAATGAAGGTACATAGGCTTTGCGGCAAGTCTGTAGCGGGTGTTGGAGTATACACAGGGGCCCTGTGGAGAGGTGTTTAGGTTCTGGGGACTCCATCCACATGAAAGGATGAACGCTACCATCAAAAGGGCTCATGGGAGTGGGGTTCTTTCTCTCCTGCTCTTCTGCCATGTGAGGACACAGAGTTTGCCCCTTTTGGGCCCTTCTGCCTTCCACGGTGTTATGACACAGCAAAAAAAGAAGCCCTCATCAGATGCCAACTCCTTGATCTTGGATTTCTCAGCTTCCAGAACTGTGAAAGAATACATTTCTGATCTTTATTAATTGCCCAGTTTGTGGTATTCTGGTTTTTTTGTTCTTTTTTTTTATTTTAAAATTGTGCGGTACAATTAGGGCTTAGGTGTACAAATATTCATTGCTGATGAGGTGTGCTTCCCTTTCCCCAGGCAGTTTCCCACTATTGCCAGTCCCATCTCCCCACCCCACCCCACACTCCCGCAGTTTCCCACTACTGTCATTCCTTTTCTTATGGTATTATGATAGTTGTTCAAGGCCCACTTATGGGTGAGAACATGTGATACTCAGTTCTTTGTTTCTGTGAAAGACCACTCAGTATTATAGACTCTAAGTCCACCCAGGGGTATTCTGCTATAGCTACACAAAATGGTCAAAGACACATACTTTGTCCCCGGGCAAATTATGTGACATCTCTGAGTCTCAATCTTTTTGTCTTAAAAGGCAATCGTCATACCTACCTCATATTGTTGTGAGGACTCAACAAAATAATGCAAGTCATTAAAACACTGTCTGACATATAGCAATTGTTCAATTAAAGTTCACCATTGCTGTTGTTATTATCGTTCCTGCTGTTGTTTACTGATACTCGTTCAGCCTAACAGACGCACTCACCAGGTTAGGATTTCCCCCGTCAGGCTAAATATTCTGAAGAGTCTTCTCGGCAGCATAAAACATTGTACTTGCAGAAACCGCAATGGAGTCCCTTAGTGAAAGTCTAGCAGCTACACAATGCAGCTGAGAAGTTGGTATCCCTCGGCGTCAAAGAGCAGAGGATGGTCTGCCTGAGGCTGGGGTGGAGGGTTTGAAGAAAAACAAAGCACCCCGCTGTCACAGCCCTGGGACACGGCCTGGGATTCTCCACCTAATAAGCTCGTTTAGGTCTCTGTCTCTCAGCATCCCAAGAGTAGATTGTTTTCCTACCTATTCTTCAAGGAGCCAAATAGGACTCACCCAGACTGCCCACCCGGGCCTGTGGTGTGGGCCGTGGTGGGAGGCAAAGGAGGGCAGAGCTACTGTCAAGCCTGGGTTTGATGTGGACAACCTCAACTGGAGTCAAGGGATAATACACCCACCAGGCTGCCTGACTGCAAGCTCCTCTTGCCTCCTTACTGTGATGATGTGGGAGCCATTTGTCTTTCTTAAAGTGGGTGCATGGAACTTCATGCTGAAGAAGGAAGAGGACCACGTACCTGGAGCAATTAGTCAGAAGGTCAGGGAGAAGGGAGCAGGAATCAAAAATACAGAGGGCTGGGATCTGAAGGGTTGCTCTTTGGCAACACATTGAGGCAACATGGGAGCAGAGAAAAGCATCTGTGCTGCTTGCTGGTCCCAGGTTCTTCCTCTATTAACTGAAAAAGATGAAGCAGATATATTCTGTTGCTGTTGCACCAGACAGTTTATAAAAGCACATCCAGCGGTCAGTCTTTTGTTAAAACCTTACTTACTTACTGCATCACACCCCAAGTAAGCCCCGTCCTCTCTCCTCAGCAGGGACTACTGTGACCATTCCACAAAACCTCAGCCCTCCCCTGGTCCCAAACCAATCCTGTCTTCTGGAGGATTCCTTTTCATCCATTTTAACAAATATATGAGACCTCCCATGACAGGCAGGCACAAGGCTAGGCAACAGCGACTCAAAACGTGCAGAAAATGTGAGCCTATGTGTTCAAATCTTTTATAGTCTAGCCTCCCTTCTCACAGCTGCACTGGCCCCACCCCTCACAAACACATACCCTTCCTACCCAATGGGGCTTCTTTTTCAACTCTGAGTTTCGCCTCGGCACCACCACTTACCAGTTGGGCAACCTTGGGCAGAAAATGTATTCTCTTCGAAGCGGTGTTCTCATCTGTGAAGAGGGGATAATGACTCTTGTCCTGCCTACCTCAGCACAGTTGTTGAGGATTCTTTAAGATAATATCACTGAAGACTCTGAGGAAGTCAAACATTAATAAAACCCAGACACTAAAAAGGGTTGAAAATTCCTTGGGTGGCACGAATAGCAGCCAGGTGGAGGCGTGGGGCATGATGGGATGCCTTTCTTCCCAAGAAAACATCAGTGTAAGGGCTCTGGAAGTCCAGGCTCCTTCTCAGCTTTATTCTAGAGTGTTGACTACATTCTTTGGCCACGCATAAGAGACTAAGAGGCCATCCAGAACCAAAGCAAGTAACCCCAAACACTCACACAGCTTCCTTCCTCTTCTCAAGTGACTTGTTTTTACTGGAACCCAGTTTCCTCTTCCTGTCTGGAAAAATATCCTCTTTCCACCAACCAGCCTTGGAATTTCACCAGGTTATACTTCTTCTAACCGTAACCAAAATAGGCTGTGACTCAACATTTGTGCTCTGGGCCTCCAGTTCCCCGTTTATCTTCTCCGGAGATCACGTCCTCCATGATTACCAGCAAAAAGCAAGCTGCAGGGATGCCTCCATGGGAGAAAAATAGTAAAAAAAAAAAATTATTTGGGGAAGTTCCATCCTTGCCACATTTAGCATACTATCTAGGCTCACCTTGGACTATTCTCTGCCATCGTATCCAAGTCTGGGAGTTTGAAGCTCTCCCTGTTGCTTCTGGGCATCCAGATCAGATTCTCCTTCAATATATATTCCTTCACCTCAAATTGGCCCCTCTCTGTCTGCACAACCCTAGGAACAGGTCTTCAGCCTTTCGTTTCCTGACTT
The DNA here is from genome assembly GCF_000164805.1 of Carlito syrichta. Taxonomy (NCBI): domain Eukaryota; kingdom Metazoa; phylum Chordata; class Mammalia; order Primates; family Tarsiidae; genus Carlito; species Carlito syrichta. The sequence goes on from NW_007048367.1 coordinate 136,106, forward strand.
GTACCATGGGGATAATAGTGGGAGCAGTTCCCTGTACTTGCAGAACACTCTTTGTTTGTCACATCTTAATTCGTTTCGTCCTCAACAAAAGTGGACAGCATTACTATTCTCATTTTACAGATGAAGATGCTGAATCACATGCATTTGGAGCAACGGGAACTCATTTGTTGCTATGGGAATGCAGAGCAGTACAACCACTTTGAAAAATAGTTGGGTGGTTTCTTAAAAAACTAAGCATTCTCTCACTACACAATCCAGCAATTGTGCTCTTTGGTATTTACCCAAGTGAACTGAAAATTTATGTCCACACAAAAACCCACACATGGATTTTCAAAGTGCTTTACTCATACTTGTCAAAACTTAGAAGCAACTAAGATATCCTTCGCTGGGTAAATGGGTAAATAAACAGTGGTACATCCAGACAGTAGAATGCTAGTCAGCACTAAAAAGAAACAAGCTATCAGGTCATGGCAGGGCATGGAGAAAATGTAAATGCCTGTTACTAACTGAAAGAAGACAATCTAAAAAGCTACACTCTACATGATTCCAACTATATGGCATTCTGGAAAATGTAAGCCTTCTGGCAGGGCAACTAACAACATTTGCTCTACTAACTGGGTTCCTGAGTAGCATTTATAAACAGGGTTTTTCTTCACACCATGGTAACATGTAGCACAAGCAAAGAAATGGCACATCAGTGTTGAAAGCCACTTTGGAAAAGAGTTTGGCAGCTTCTTCAATGCTAAGCACACACCTACCATAAGATCCAGCCTGTCCACTTATATGTGTTTATCCAAGAGAAATGAAAGCATATGTCTATGCAATGACTTGTTCATAACTGCTTTATTTGTAATATCCCCAAACTGGAAACAACCCAAAATGTTCATCAACAGGTGAATGGATAAATAAATCTTGGTGTAACTATACAATGGAAGATGCCACTAAGCAATAAAAATGAATGAACTACTGATACACGCACCCACATGAAGGAGCTATGCTGAGTGAAAGAAGACAGACCAAAAGAGTATAAGCTATATGATTCCATTTATGTAAAATTCAAAACAATGTGAATGAATGTATCATGAGAGAAAATGGATCAGTTATTTCCTAGGGGGATGGCTGTTGGGGAAATTACAAAGAGGCACTTGGAAACTTGTGGGGGTGATGCATAGGTTCATTTTCTTGTTTGTGGTGATCATTTCACAGGTGTCTACAGATGTCACAGCTTATTAAATTGTGCACTTAAAATATGCACCATTTGTTGTCTGTTGATTTTACCTCAATGAACCTGGGGGGGTGGGAAACAGTATGCTAACTGAACAGGCAGCATTGAGGGAATTAACATAGACTTTCGAACAACTTGGGCTTTAGCTATAGTCCTACTGTCACTTGAGAAAGATTTCCCCTCCTCTCTTACTTTGCTAATTTCCCTCATTCTCACCGCACCTCTCTTTGCCATGATAACTTACTGGTGTTATGACCTATTTACTCATTCCCAAGGCTTCCTGAGCTCCTGGTCACTGTGTCCCCTTTAAGTCTGAGTTGTTATAGCCACAATTTACCATCAGGACTAGCTACATAATTTGAAAGACTCAGTAAAAAATGAAAGTAAGGGTCTGTCATGGTCCACTAAGGCTGCTATAACAAAATATCATCATCTGGGTAGGTTATAGACAACAGAAATTTATTTTTCACTGTTCTGGAGGCTGGAAGTTTCAAGATCAAGGTATGTCTTAGTCTGTTTTGCACTGCTATAATGGAATAACACAGACTGGGTAATTTATAATGAACAGAAATTTGTCAGCTCACAGTTCTGGAGGCTGGGAAGTCTAGTATCAAGGTGCCTGCATCTGGCAAAGACCATCTTTCTGTGTCATCACATGGCAGAAGGCAGAAGTGCCAAGAGACAAAAAGGAGTCAAACTCACCCTTTTATAATGGCAGCAACCCCACTCATGAGGGCTATACCCTCATGGCCCAGTTACCTCTTAAAGCTCTCACCTCTAACACTGTTATAATAGTGACTAAATTTCAGCATGAGTTTTAGGTGAGACAAACATTCTAATCATAGTAAGACACCAGAAGAGTTGGTATCTGGTGAGTGCCTGCTTCTTGGTTCACAAACAGTCATTCTTTCATAGTAACTCATAGGGCAGAAGGAGTACTCTTTAAATATGTGCAATTTGTTGGACTTTTGTTTTATTAGGGCACTAATCTCACTCATGAGGACTCACTTCCTGAAAGCCCACTTCTTCACCTTTACCTTGGGATTCGAATTTCAACATATGAATTCCCTTGTTAAAAACAACTAAGAATTTCAAAATGGCAGCAGCAGAGCATTCAACCAAGTATAAGGTTTTAAAGCACGGGATCCTGTGTAACTGCACAGGCCACATGCTCATGAAGCCAGCCCTATCTACAGTTACAACTGTGCAAGGGAGTACCAAGAGACACCCACGTGGGTCTCCTGGGTTCCCCATGTGTTCCTCCCTCTCCCCATTGTTTAACTGCAGCCCTACCCTCTCCTCATGATTAGGTTCAATTGCCCTGCGAAATAGGCATGAAGGAGGAGGAGAAGGAGCAGCAGCTCAAAGTGCTCCAGTGAAAGTCATAACATATCATTCAATGGGCCTGTTGCTTTGTCCCCTAGTGAAAGTTCACCCCTTTGGGGACAGAAACCCTAACCCTGAAAAACCCAAAGTTGGAGGGATGGAAAGTGCAGGGTAGTGTTAAGTGGGACCACTCCTGTGAACTTCTCATGCTCCTCTTTTGGCTTGCTAAAACCCAGACTCAAGAAGCTCAGACTGGGTGTGGTGGCTCACACCTGTAATACCAGCACTTTGGGAGACCAAGTCGAGATTGTTTGAGGCCAAGAGATCAAGACCAACCTGGACAACATAGCAAGACCTTGTTTTTACAAAAAAAAATTTTAAATTTAGATGGGCATGGTGGTGTATGACTGTTATCCCAGCTACTGAGGAGGCTGACGTGGAAGGATCACCTGAACCCGGGAGGCCAAGACTGCCATGAGCTGTGATCATGCCTCTGCACTCCAGTCTGGGTGACAGAATGAGATTCTCAGCAAGAGGAGGAAGAGGAGGAGCAGTTCAAAGTGCTCCAGTGAAAGTCATAACTTATCATTCAATGAGCCTGTTGCTTTGTCCCCTAGTGAAAGTTCACCTCTTTTGGGACAGAATCTCCAACCCTGAAAAACCCAGAGTTGGAGGGATGGAAAGCACAGAGTAATGTGAAGTGGGACCACTCTGTGAACGTTCCATGATTCCCATTTATTCTGGGAACCTCTTTGGGGGATGTAGTGTTACCTAAAGTTCATTGATGCAAAGAATACATTTTATCTTGGAAGATGAGCCCCAACTTCACAGAGCATTGCTTCTTGGCTGGCCCTTTAGCTCTCTTTTCAGCAGGCCATCCCAGTGCTCCATCAGGTTAGCAGCTTCTCTGTGGTGGGGTTTGTGGGGTTGGGGACCTGTCACCAAATCTCCACTGCTTAAAGCAGATCCCATGGGCTTGAAGGGGTCCCAGCTGGTCGATCAAAACCTGTACATAAATGTAAATAGTGGTGGTGGGTAAGGCCTTGCCAATAGGTAAGGCAAGCTCATACCAATAATACATGTCAATTTCTACAAGAAGAAACCAGTGGCCCTTGCACAATAGAGGAGGTCAATGTACTCAACTTGCCACCACGTGGTGAGTGTCTCCTCAAGAAGCAGCTCCATATGGCAGAGTCTGACTGGTTAGTCATTTTGTCTACTTGGTTGTTCAGTGCTTCTCTGATGAATGCTTTCTGGTGGCACTAACTTGTGATGCAAAGACCTTCACACTTCATGCCCACCTCCATGTTTTTATCCTTGCACCCATATTCCAGGACTTATTGTCCCCTATCTTTCTATTTTTTTTCCTTCCAGGCTCCTGACTAGCCAGCCAGGTAATTTGCCTATGCATGAGTGCATCTGTTTTATAATCTCTAACCATTTCTATTTTCACAAAAGCGAATGACCAGCTGGGTCACCCAAAGGTCTGCCTATTGGGAAGTTTCTCCTTTCTCCACTATCTTCCAAGGCTACCCCAAGTGAGGCCAGAGTGCAGCTGCTGTGCACTATTGCTTATACCCACACATTGAGCCAATTCAGGTATAAACCAGACTTGGGCTTTTTCTCTCTCATTCATCTGGTTGAAGGAATCCCCCACCTCACCTCTTTCTCCTTGAGGCAACAGAGAGGGCATTGTTGCAACAGTGGTAAGAGCCATGGGGGGCTGGGCTACTTGCTTGTACAACCTGCTTGAGCTCTTTTCTCCTCTTTGTGCTCAAGCCTGGGCTCACCATTTCCATCTTATGATAGATGGTCGCTGGTCTTACTCAATCTCATGACTTGGTGCATCTGACAAGACCCATCTCATGATGAATAATTGAAGCCACATAGTCACCTGGTGTTCCAGTATTCCATTTCTGTGAGTGCCGAACAGCATGTTACGAGTTTTTGCTTCAACAGATATATGAGTATCTGCTGTAGATGGCATAGCCTTCTTACAGAACCCCAGATACCTGTGTTGTACTTCCATCAATCGGGCTTGACGTAAATTCTAAGACCCCAACTTCATGGATACTTCAAATACCATGGGGTCTACTGGATCATAGGTTCCAAGGGTGGAGGTTCTCAGACCACAGCTTAAAGCTGCTGCGGAGTCTTTTCTTATTTGGGGCCCATTCAAAGCCTCTGTCATCAACTAGACTATGAACCAGAGCAGTGTCCTTAAGTGTAGAATGTGCTGCCTCCAAAACCCAAAGAGATTCAACAGGATTTTTGCTTCCTTCTTTCTTATAAGAAGTACAGGATGTAAAAATTTGTCTTTTACTTTGAAGGGGATATCACAGGATGTCCAATACTACTGGACATCCAAAAACTGTATGGATATATCAGACCATGGAGCTGTTCAAGGTTTATCTACGACCTTCTAGAGCATATGTATCTTACCAAAGTCTCTAGTATTCATACACCTCTCTCCTACAACCCAATCAACATAATGTCATTGACATAATATATCAATTTTTGACCTGGTTTTCACATGCCCAACTCTCTAGAGAGGCTGTGATGACACTTTGGCTACAGGGAGTTCAGATAGTCTATTCAACTGCCCTCAAAATGTCTTGGTGGTGCCCATTCCCTAGTGCACAAATACCTAAGTGTTACGGGTTGAATAGTGTTTCCCCAAAAGATATATTGAAGTCCTAACCCCCAGTACCTCAGAATGTGAGCTTATTTGGAAATAACTTCATTGCTGATGATGTGATTAGTTAATATGTGGTCACACTTAAGTAGAGTGGGTTCTTAATCTAATACAACTGGTGTCTTTATAATAAGGGAAATTCAGACACAGACACAGAGGGTAGACAGTTGTGTGAAAATGGAAGCAGAGATTGGAGTGATGCTGCCATAAGCCAAGGAATAACTGAAGCAGCAAAGCTAGAAGAGGCAAGGAAGGATCCTCTTTACAGGATTTGAAGGGAATATGGCCCTGCAACTTGATTTTGGACTTCTGGCCTCTGGAACTGTGAAACAATACAATTCTTTAAGCCACTCAGTTAGAGTGGTGCTTTGGTCTAGCAGTCCTGGGGAACTAATATACCAAGTAAATAGTTATAAGTGCCTTTGGATAATAGGTGAGAGCTCAGGTATACTTTGTGGTGTTGCTGGGCTCATCCTCTTATGTACCTGACTACCTTTTCAGTCATTCGTTTCTGGGTCTGAAAACTGGATCCACTCTGAAAATTAGACAAGGGATTGACTTTTTATTGAGACAACTGCTCTTGGCCATTTCTGCTCACCTACCTTTGATTTCTTCTGTTGATTCAAGCTGAGTAGTATCATGCCAGCTGTCCATTCATTTTGCCTCTAGGGATCTCATGCTATATTTCCCATCTCCACAACTCTCTGTGGAGCGATAATTTTTTGAATACGACTTGCAGCTTCCCAGTCATTATGAGTGCTCATACCTCCTGACTTCTGTATAGCCTTTTCTGTTCATCCTAAAATAAGCCTTTTGCATGAACCCAGCTCTCCTACATAAGCCTGTATTCCGTGTGTGTGTGTGTGTGTGTGTGTGTGTGTGTGTATACTTGTGTATATGTGTGGTGTATATACATGTGCATACTCAGGCTAGGGGTTGGTTGGCAGGAAATCAAACAAAAATTTTCATGCTACCTACCATTTTTAACCTACTTTATGACATGTACAATGTGTCAAATGGAGCATGGGCAAGTTCCTCAAGATCACACAGTAGATCTGTGATGAAGTCAAGTTCTGATCACCTAATAGTCTCTCTTCAAAGGCTTATGCATTTAATCACTGGATTTTAATATTTTACTTCCTATATTTCCTGGAAGGATGGTAAACACATGGTTGGGTATCTAAAAATATTTTTGCACTTAACGAATTCTTAATATAGACTCCTGTCAAAACATTTTATAGTACTTGTAGTCTTAGCACTTAACTCACAGTGTCTGGTACATAGTAAATATTTAATAAATATTTTTGTTTTAGTATGCAGCATTGCAACTATCTAAACAATAGAGTGTAACTTCACTCAAGTTTGATGATGGGTGGCATTTTGTACTCCTATTTGCAAGCATTTTTGTCTATTTTAATACCGTGTACTGTTTTTATTTTATAAGGTGAGATAAAGCATAGCTGCTTGGGAAAATACTTTTACTGAACATTCTTTCTTTTTAACCATGAAATTACTTAATTCAAGAGGCAGTAACTCTAGTATCACCTCTTATCTCTTGCATAGATCAAGCATAAAATAATTGCAAGAGAACAAACATCCTCCCAAGTGTTGACAAACCCAGGACAAGGATAAGAAAAGTAAGTGCTGTTATTGTTTCTCCAGTATCCATTAACCTTTATCTTATTGTCTTAGTCTGTTATGTACTGCTGTCACAGAACACCGCTAGCAAGGTGGTTTATAATAAACAGAAAATGTATTGACTCATAGTTCTGGCGGTTGGGAATTCTGGTATCAAGGTGCTGGCATCTGTCAAGAACCTTCTTGCTGCATCACAACAGAAGTGCAAAGAAAGGGAAAGAGAGAGAGCAAGAGGGGGCAAACCAACTTCCACAATAACAAACCCTCATGATCATAATACCTCTTAAAAGTCCCACCTCTTAATACTGTTACAAGAGTAACTGAAAACATGAGTCTTGGAGGAGATAAACTTTCAAGTCATAGCACTTGTCAAGGACATTGTAATTATTTTATGGAGAACTAACCTTCCCCCACTCTTAATGTATGTGCTCCTGGAAGGTCACCCCATTCTCTTTCATCATGACCCCCAAGATCTAGGAGTAGGCATATGATCTTGACATTTTTATCTATCACTCATCCATAGCACAGTGATTTGTTCTGTACTCTATTTGTTTTGTTTTATGTTTTGTCAGCACTAGGCCAACATGGCTTAATCCATCAGTGAAAGAATCAGAAGAGAAACATTTTCTTTTTTCTGAACTGGAACCTTGTAGGAGAGATGCCTAGGGCAGCACCATGTTGTCACTCTTGTGGTCATCTTGTCACACCAAGAGGCAGCTGACCAGAAAATGTTTCTGATGGAGAAGAAAGATGTGATTTCTAGTGATACCAGTTAGATTTCTAGGGTGGATTTTGGTTCAAGAAAGGCTGATTTCACAGGTCTAACTGGTGATTTCCTTTCATGTTCAACAAATTTCCTCTTATGCTCAAACCAGACTGAGTTTTCATCATTTAAACCCCAAAAGAAATAAGGAGAAGAAGACTGAGATTTATCAAAAACCTACTATGTCCCTTTTGCCTTGGAAATATTTAACTGTCACACCATCCTTAGAAAGTATGCATCAGTTTTTCTCATTTTACAATTAGGAAAACTAAGACCCAGAGAAGTTAAGAAACTAGATACACACAACTAGGCAGTAGCTAAACTTGGATTCAATCTTATGTCTTCCTGGCTCTAAATCCCAGGTCCTTCCACTACTGAATACAGCAGGAGCAAATATGTGTGATAAATAACTCTTTCTAGTGGGGTGTGTGGACATACCAAGCAAGGCAGACAGATTCCTAACTTTTGGGGGGATGAGAGGGGCTGGGTCTCCATACCTTTCAGTATGACCTTGAACACATTTCTTTTCTGAATTTCAGGGTTTTGTTTTTTCTTTTTGGTGTATTGAACCGTGAGATTTGGACTAGAGGCCTCATTTCCAAGTTCTTTCTAACCCTAAAAATTGTAGAATGTCAATTCTTGACTATTTTCCTGACATTCCCAAGTTAGGTACTAGAAGAGCTACACGTTGAAGCAAGCCAATAGGCAAAGGTTCCCTCAGCAAATCTTCTCTCCTAATTTGGGAAAATGGATGAGGTATGTGTAATTAAAACTGCAAAAAATAACAATATTCCAGCCAACTTCTCCCCTTACTTAACCATCCTCTTGGGGGTTGATTTCAGGTTGGGTGTAGAAACCTGGGTGGAATTTGGCTTGATATGTGAATTCTTATAACTTCCAAATGATGTCAGTGCACTTATTTGAGAGACTAAGAAAGTGCTGAGTTTAGTCTATTCACTTCCATAAAGAAAACCTGGAAACCACTGGGCTGGGGCCAGCATTAACCAATGTTATAAAGCTAAGAACACTTTTGGCAGGGCAAAGCCATTCGGGGATGATTGTACCTAATTCATGTCAATTTATGGTTTGACCTTTCTTTCTGATTAATAGTTTGTTCTAAGATAGGAAATACCAGCCCTGTTCTTGCAACTGGCTAAGAGAAAATGGAACTGCTGAAAACTTTCATCATCTGTTGATCCTAGAACCACTGAGGTTATAGAAATTACGGCAGCAGCTACGAAGGGTCAATAAGTTAACTTCTCATTTAGGAGAGAATAGGAAAACTGTTGAAAAAAATTATCTAGATAATGCAGCTTTAAATATTGTTTTGCTTCTAATTAGCCAAATAATGACTTTTATTTCCTATGTCTGCATGAAAATTGACCTCTGTGAAAGGTTCTAAGCAGAGTTTCGATTATTCTCAAGTGGGATAAATTCAAAACACCCAAGAATGCCGACATTCTACCTAGATTCAGTCACCCTCTCCCACGGGGAGTTTATAAGGAGATAAAGCATTATGGACTAGAATGGGTTCAAGAGTCTGAAAGTTTAGGTTCAAATCCTTGCTCTGTCACTTGCCAGCAAGAAAACTATGGGCAATTTTGTTCTATCTGGGAAAACATAATAATAATGGTACTTTCTCATGCTACAAAAATTAGATAAGCTAATTCATGTGAAATACCCACTGTTTTGCACTATAGCCTGGCCTCAATAAGTGTGAGTTATTAATCATGAAGAAACAAGATCAAATGTAAATAAGGTACACCTTTTTCTCAGGAGTAATGCTTGGTGTACCCCATGTGGAACTCTGGTAAGACTGAGGACAGATTGCAACCCAGTCTACGCATCTACATGAACCCCTACCTCCCAAGTGAAAATCTTGGGTCTTATCACTTTCTGGCTGTGCCATGTGATCCAGGAGCCAGAGTTTTCAAGACTACAATTAGGAAAGTATACAAGGAAAACAAAAGATAAAGACAAAGTATTCAGACGCTGAGAGATCCTACCTCAGCCTGGTGATGTCACATCACAGCAGCAGCACTGTCAATGACAATATCCATTAGTAAGTATGCTCTGGCTTACATCCCAGACTCTGGCCATCTAGAGGAGAGTTAGGAAAGAGTGGGTGGCTCAGCCTGTAATCCCGCGCCTTTGGGAGGCTGAGGTGAGTGGATTGCCTGAGCCCGCGAGTTCGAGACCCACCTGGGCAGCGAGACCTCATCTCTACAATAAATTAAAAAATCAGCTGGGCGTGGTAGCACATGCCTGTAATTCCGGCTACTTGGAAGGCTGAGGCGGAAGGATCGCCGGAGCCCAGCAGGGCGAGGCTGCGGTGGCCGGAAGCGGCCACTGCACTCCAGTCTGGGCGACAGAGTGAGACTCCAACTCAAAAAAAAAAGAAAGAAAAAAGAGACAGAAAGGGACTTGGACATCTACCCCAACCCCCTTGACTTCAGTGATTCTCAGAATGTGGTGGGTGAACCATTCGCATCACAATCACCTGGGAGACAGATTCCAAGACTTTCAGCAGACATTCCAAAACTGAGCCTTTGGGCAAGGGGCCAAGAATCTGCATCTTCCAAGTTCCCCAAGTGAACTAAAATTAGAGAACCATTTGTCTAATTCTCCATGAAGCCAATGAGGAGTGCAGGTAGCATGTAAGGAGGGAAGAACTAACATCCTGGCACCACTCTCTACAGTCAGGCTGGAAACAGCACCAGCTCAGCTGGTTCAGGGCCTTGTCACCTTGTGGGCTTGGCCATTCAAGGGTCTGAATGCATCAGAGAGATTGCCTGCATCTGTCTCCCCTCATCTGTCAGCATGGAGAAGAAGCTCATCTGTGCTTTCTTCATAGTGTTTTTGTGAACATTAAGTGAGCTGATGTGAGAAAAAGCTTTTAAAACTTACATAACCTAAGGAATTATTTATTCCTGTGAACTCAGAAATAACCACCCTTCCCACTGACCCTGCAGTTATGGGGAATCAGAAGCTTTGTTTTCCTCTCAGCAGGCTCTCCACAAAGATCACATTCGCCCGATAATTGCATACTTCATTTTATTCAGCTCATGGGTTCAGTCCCAGGATGGATGCCCATAGCTAATGGGAAGGTACCAAACCATTTCAGGCAAAACCATTTAAAAGTTAAATCTACTTTCTCTCACTGATGCCATTAAACAGTCACTGCATTTTAGCACAACAGACCTCCCTCTTGAGCCCCAGGATTGGGTATCTCCACCTAGATATGCTTCTGCTCAATCCCAGAACCTCTATGTATCACAAACTGAACTTCTCATTTGCCATCCCAAATGGATGGATTCCTCCTCTTGACTTCCTCATTCTGGTCAATAGGCTAACCATCTTCCCAGCATCTCCAACTCAAGAGCACAGAGTCAACTTAGTCCTCTCCATATCCAATCATTTTTTCCCTGGAGAGAGTTTCTCTTGCATATATTCTTTCTTCTCTAATCCCACCACCGCTGCCCTCATTCTGGCCTCTATCCATCACCACTCTGGCCAAGAGCATGGCTGTGCAGTAGTAAAAATGCTCTCAAATAAGGTCTAGAATGTTTGCTAAGAGCAGAGTTGTTCTTAAGTAAGTGAGTATAATGTGATGACAAAAGACCTCATTGATGTTGGGTACGTGCTTGCCAGTTGACAAAACCCAGAAAAGACTCTCAGAGCGCTTCCTCCCGTGGACCCTCTGCTTTTGAACACACTTAGGGAAGCTTCCAGCTGAACTTGAGAGCAGCATCTCTCCTGGGAACTCTGAGATACACTGAGCGATTTGTCTTGTTTATCTCACCATCATTGTATCCTTTCCTGAACATAAACTACATTCCGCAGAGATCTTTGGGGTTAGATTCTTGTCCCATGACAACTCCCAAAGGTTTTGGGGCAGGAAGTTAGAAGGAGCTGGTCCACAAGGGAATCCTTGAGCCATTGTGCTGGCCCTAGCCTGCCTCTCTCTGGACTTTTTTTTTTTTTTTTTGAGTTGGAGTCTCTGTCGCCCAGACTGGAGTGCAGTGGCCGCTCCCGGCCACCACAGCCTCGACCTGCTGGGCTCCGGCGATCCTTCCGCCTCAGCCTTCCAAGTAGCTGGAACTACAGGCGTGCGCCACCACACCCAGCTAATTTTTGATGTATTGTAGAGATGAGGTCTCGCCAAGTTGCCCAGTTGGGTCTCGAACCCTCAGGCTCAGGCAATCCACTCACCTCAGCCTCCCAAAGGTGCAGGATTACAGGCTGAGCCACCGAGCCCAGCTCTCTGGACTTTTGGTGTGGCAGATGAATAACTCAATTTAAGCTATCATTGGTTAATTTTTCTGTTGCTTGCAACCAAATGCAATCTCTACTGACAGTGAAAAGATAAGGCTGAACTTGAACCCGAATCTCTCTGACTTCCACACCTATTCTCTTCACCACTGCTCTAAACGGTGGCTTATTGAGGCAATAGATGTGCAAATGGCGAAGAAAGTAATGAGATGTCCTAACTTGCCAAGGAAGGCTCAAGCTTGAGAGCTAGTATTCTGCTTCCCCTGCTCCCAGGTTACCAGCCCGATGGCTACTCTGAGAGGCACCATTCACAGTTGCATAGCCAGTGCAATGTGAAGCATGCTAGGAGTTAATTCAGCCATGCTGTGGGAGTGTGATTGGAGTAAGACACTGACTTGGTTTTCAAAACTTGCCAGCGGCTATTTCTTTTCCTTGACTATTCCCTGGGCCTTCCAACATCCACCTCTGCCTCAGGAAATTTTATGAAACCAGAACCTCCATAATTGAAGGCCCAGCTTCCATCAACATTTGAACCAGATGGTCCTTCTACTCTGGGTAACAGAAAGGAATCCTCTTTGCTTGTGTCCTAGGAAACCACCAACCCCCATCTAATGTGATCTGCGTCTGTACCTTATAGCCCAGCACCAAACTAGAAACATGGCTAAAAACAAAGACATAAAACAAACAGTTTCATACCTATCAGAACCTTGCTCCAGAACCTGCTAAGGTGTCAGAATGAAAGAAAATATTGCAATAGAGAAAAAAGGGGATGGAGGGAGCTGGAGGGTAAAGCAGTCAGCTGATTAACTGAGAAGGAATGCACCATCAGCTTTGATCATGTTTGACAGGGTGTCCGTCCTCTGCAGCAGGTCCCATTCTCCAGTGTTTACATTTGTCACATCTCTTTTCCTTCCAAACAAAAGATGCTTGACAGTCTGAATGGATAATCTGTAAGGTACCTGGGCTCCTCAACTATACATGCACATACATTTTCCGATGGGGAGAGGGCAAGTGGAGGGCAGTGGCTGCATTCTGGAGGCAGTGAGACCATGATAGCCCTGAAATATGCCCAATGCAAAAACAACATTTCACAAGCCATTATCTCCATCGTGCAAAACTAAATTAATGACTCTCTCACCCACTACAAAGGCCAGAGCCCAAGACTTCAAGAATGAGGCTCAGAGTATATCTGCAGAAAAACTGAGTGATTTTGACTCTCTGCCCAGGCTAATAAACTTCTTCATGTTTGCAAAATTCTCATTTCAGTTTTGGTTGTCCTGCCATCATCTATTGTATGAAAAACCAGTTTTGCCTTTCTCTCCTCAGGAGTTTAGAGCAGTTAGGGATATTCCTCCATTTCTTGTACTAGAGCTAAGAGGGTGTACGTGTGTGTGTGTGTGTGTGTGTGTGTGTGTGTGTGTGTGTGTGTGTGTGTGTACGTGCACTTGCCTGTAGGCATGAACTTTGAATGCCAGAAGAGCACAGAGTATGTGGCACCACTGAACCTTGCCTTCTTGATTAGAATTTTGGCTATAAGAACTGGGTCTGATCCAGCTGATTTCAGTTTGACAAATAACTTCAAACAGTTATTCATCTACATTTTGCTTCTAATCAGACCCTGACCTCCCTTAGTTCAGCCAATCAGCATATTTACTGGGAACAGAACAACAATTTGAACAGACACAAGACAGGACCCAGGCCTATAAGGTATGGCAGTATGAGAGAGGCAAACTGTATAAAGCAGGGAATCTTCACCGGGCCTTCACTGATCACTGGGATAGGAACAGAAGAGTACTGGGGTTTATAAACTCCTAAATTTGAATGAAGTTTTATGTATAACAGCATGTGTAAAATTTTATTGAAAATGACTCTGCCTTGTACCAGATTCACAAAATGATGTAGAATTCAGTAAAGCATTATCTGAGAGACTATTGCCTACTAGGCTCTGGAGCGAGCTGAGTTGCTTGGGTAAGGGTCTGAATCTCAATGCGCCTTGGTTTCCTCATTTGTGGAATGGGGATGACAACATGAATTTGTAATAATGACTACATTTTTAAATGTGTGAACCCATTTAGTGTGGCTCCTAGAGCACAGTAGGCCATTAGTACATGTTTGCCATCATAAGAAAGGAGGCAGAAGGGGGAAAAAGGAGAAAAGAAGGCATGAGTGTATGGCGTTTTCTAATAAAATGCCATACTTTGTGAGTCTCAAGTGCTTTGGAGCTGGGGAAATCAAAGAAGGTTGCTTAGAGGAAGTGAGACAAGATTTTGCCTTTGGAAAAAGCAAGAATATTAGGATTAGAGTCAGGGTGGGGCAAAGATTAGGAATAAGGACAGAAATAGGGTTAAGAACTCGGGTTAAGGATACATAAAATTTTAGTTTTAAGGTTAGAGATCATCATAAAGAAAACAGTAATATTGTCTCACAGAGACTCAGTAGAGTCCAGCCCAATAAATAGTGGAAGGAGAAGTAGCTAGGGAAGATGGCCTATGTTGCTTAAAAGTAAATGACAAATTGTATAGAGAGAATCTTATATCAAAGCAAGCAGTATCTCCAGAGTACTGGGATACAGCAGACTCCATCAGCCCACTTGCCTTTTATGAAATTGCACAAGACAATGTGGATAATGCGAGGTGTTCACTAATGACAGAAGTCATGCTTTATTCATCTCAATATCCTCACCTCTCAGCCCAGTGCACAAAACATATTAGGTGCCCAATAAATACTGTTCCAAAAATCTGAGCTAAGGAAAAGACTCCTAGGAGCATGGAAGGGAAAATGTCACTCCACTGCAAGGGCCTCTCCAGTTCACTTGCATTTATTGTCACTCTACTCTCCTTCCTGAGGCTGTTTCTATTGTTCCTAACCACGCCTTATTATGTTTTCACCCAGGGGAAGGAAGAGAAAACAAGTGTGTCTTCTGTTCTAAATCTTCTGCTTCCCCTTCTAAAAATGATCTTTTAGACATGCGCTCTACCCCTTCTGCATGTGTGGCCTTGGTTAAATTTTTAAGCCTCTCTTTGCTGTGTTTTCCTTATGTATAAATTTGAGTGTTGATGACTATTTCATTGGATTACAGTGAATTTAAATAATATATTTTCCTAGAGAGTTACAACTTCTGGTGCTTTTTATTCATTCCTAAAGATTTGTATATCCTTTACTTTTTCTTCTGGATATCTTTTTGCTCGGACTAAAGGATGTCATTTAGCATATCTTGCAGAGCTGGTGGCAATAAGTTTTCTTAGCTTATCTTTATCTGCAGATGTCTTTTTCTGCCTATATAAATGAAGGATATTTTTACTAGATATAGAACTCTGGATTGACAGATTTTTTCTTTTCATACATTAGACACATTACTTCAGCAGTAAGCAATATTTCCATGTAGCAAACATACATTTGTACCCTCTGAATCTTAAAAAATATATATATATATTTAAAAAAAGTATTCTTCCACTGTCTTCTGGCTTACATGGTTTCTGATGAGATGTCAGCAGTCAAATGAAACTTTTTTTCACATACATAATGTGCCTTTTCTCTGACTGCTTTCAAGATTCTGTCTTTGTTTTTGCATTTGTTATAACTTAGCCATCTTCTTTGGGTTTGCTGAGTCTCTAGAAACCATGAATTTATCCTTCACGAGAATTGGCAAGTGTTTTGCCATTATTTCTTCAAGTAGCTTTATCCAAGTACCTTTCTCCTCTCTTTCCAAGATGATAAGTATCCATATTTTAGGCTTTCTGATATTATCCTACAGGTCTCTGAATTTCTTTTCATTTATTCTTATTTGTTTTTCCTTCTCCTTTTCAAAGTAGATAATTTTTATTGGTCTATTTTAAAGTTCACTGACTCTTTCCATTCTTTTTTAAAGTCTATCCAGTGAACAATTATTTCATACAGTGTGTTTTTTAGTTCTAAATTTTTCATTTTGACTTTTTAAGATTGACTATTTGTCTGATACAATTTTCTATCTTTTCATTTGCTTCTAATGAATTTGTCTTTACTTCATTGAACATAACTATAAAAGCTGCTTTAAAACCATAAAGAAAAGCAAAATCATGTTCCTTGAGCAACATGGATGCAGCTGGAGATCATTATTCTAAGTGAAATATCACAAAAACAAAAAACTGAATACTGCATGTTCTCACACATAAGTGGGCCCTAAACATTGGGCACACAAGCACAAAGGTGGAAACAAAAAATGTGAGGCTCTGCTAAATAAGGAAGGGAGAGAGGTTGGGATGGAGGGAGGGAGGTAAGAAAAGGGACACATAACCACTCATTGGGTAGTATGTCCACTACCAGGAGGACACAGGGCTTGCTAGATGCCCAAACGTCACCTGCATGAAATTTACTTATATAGCAAATCCTTGCATGTACCCTACAACTCTAAAATAAATTAAAATAAAATGAAAATGTTTAAATAGCTGCTTTAATGTTCCTGTTTGATCATTCTGATATAGGAGTCACTTTGGAATTAGTATCTGTCGATTATTTTCCCCCTTGAGATTGAGTCACATTTTCTCAAATTTTTGAATGTTCAGAAATTTTTTGAGTATATCCCAGTTATTGTAAATTTTATGTTGTGAAGACTCTGAATTCTGTAGATTACTTAATGAGTACTTATATTTTTGTCTGAGCAGCAAGTTAAACTGATTATACTCTATCATATAGCAGTTCAGACTGCTTTCATCCTGCCCTATTCATGCAAGATTTGGTCAGAAACAGGCAGAGATTATACACAGAATTTACAGTTATCTTTTTCCAGCTCTCTCTCCTCTGGCATCCCTCCATCATTCCCCAGAAGTTCTCTTGTCCTTCCCACCAGAAGGATGATAAGGTTTTTGTTGGAGTTTTAGCTTCCCTGCACAGTGGCAGTCCTCCAGACAAAGTAGCTTGATAACTTGGTTGTTCTTTCCTAATTTTAATCACCCACCCCCAGCAAATGCCTGATATTGTTTACTCTCCAGAGTCCTCCCATGGTTGTTTTTGTGTTTTGTCCAGAACTTATCTTTGTTATCTGTGGGAGGTTCAGTTTTCAATGGATTTTCTCCTCCATATCTGTTGGGAGCCAACATCTATAGCTACATGGCTGAGGCCTGTAAAGGCCCATCTGGAAGATCGCCTCTGACATAGGATATCGGTTATGCCTATGATATTGGCGTGTGATTGGTGACCAGTGTGCATACATGGCAGTAAAACTTATAAGTGAATCTCAGTACACTTGATGGAAGGTGCATGGCGGAATTGTTTCTCTGTCTTTCTAAGTTTTGCTTCTTTCTAGATATTTTTTAACTTCTATTTCCTGGTAGACTGGGTAGTCAGTTCTTGTTCCCGAAAGCTGTTTCCCCTAGGGCTAAGATTAGAAACTAAATTACCATGATAGTTTTGTTGCCCTGCCCCTAGCCAGGTAGAACGTTTTCTTTTGTTTCGTTAATTACCGAAACTCTGTCTGCTTCAGTCCATGGCCGCCATCTTGGAAAACCTGCATTTCCTTGTTCAAGAGTGTGACAGCTACTATTTGATTTTTAGAGTAGACTTGTTAGGATAAAATATATACATATACACTCATAGTTGCATAAATTTATGCTTGCTGTTTTGTTTCCTTTTGCTACATTATTCAAGTGTAATAGTTACTATACGATTTATAAAAGAATTAACGATAAGGTATTAGCTTAATAGGATATAGCATAGTATTAAAGTCCAATAACTAGATCATATAAAAATTAAAGTTTAGACATATGAAACATATGAATTATAGTAAAGTTTGGTAGTTAAGAATAAGTTTTAACTGAGTTATAAGGCATTACGTTAAATCATAATAGGTTAATAGTATAACTGACAGTTAAGTCATTTAACTAAACTTATAGATTATAGTATAGTGTTAAGTTGATAATATTAATTGTTAAAAATATTGGGAATCAGTGAACTTGGATTGAACCTAGAGTTAACTCAGGAAAGTTTTTGTATTAATCGGGGTATAGAGCAAAGAGTATAATATGAATGATTCATTGAACATTATGGAAAACACTTTAACGATTTGTATTGAAATTGTGCACCTGTGACGTTAATGTAAGCACGGCAGGCATCATGGAATTCGAATTGTTTGCTTGGAAATTGCAGATCTCGTGGTGGTCTTGTGATGCATAGTTTGTAAAGCACGAAACTTGTACGCCCCCAGTGAGTGATTATCACACTGCTGGAGGGTATAGAAAATGGTATATAAGTTGGAAAATGTTTGAATAAAATCGGCTCCAGTCCTGATCAGACTGTTCCCAGAAGAACTGCCTCTGAGTGGTCTTCTCGCTGTCCAGATTCTCTGGTGCGGGTCCTAACCCACCCTTGGTCAGTGCTGGTCACCGACACATATCAGAAATGAATCTCTGAGGGATTGAATTTGACACTAAATACTCAGCTTCTGTGCCTTTGTAAAATGCCTTAGGGTGTGGATATCAAGTTTATTATTAATCCTATAAAATGAGCAATAAACTGATGAGCAAAAATTTTTCCTGGAAGTTATGAGTAATCATTGGGGGACATTAAGTACAAAAGTGGCATTATCAGATTTTCCATTTTGAAAGTTTCCCTTGGCATCACATAAAATCATATCATATATAAGAGGTGGGCCAAACCAGAACCAGAGAAACAGTGAGGTTACTAAAGCAATTCCAGCAATAAGTAGGAAGGACTTTAACAAGAGCAATAGCAGTGAGAACAGGTAGGAGGTATGAATTCAATAGATGGTGGAGATGGTAGATTCTATGATTAGACATTGAAAATGGGTTTATGTGGGAACTGGGGGGTCAAGGAGGAGACCTCTTTTCTGGTCTTCATAACTGAGTTTCTCTTCCTTTCACTAAGATGGAAAATTACTAGAGAAGGACTGAGGAGATAAATGACAAGTAAACTTGAAACCTATTTAGTTTAAAGTGTGAGGGGAAAACTGACAGCCGTTTTTTCCTCTTTCTGGGCACAGATATAGGCTTCACTTATCAGCAGTTAGTGTTACCATATGACTGAGTTCTAACCAATAGGATGTGAGTGAAAGTGACATGCACCACTTCTGGAAAAAGATTCTACATACCATATCCCATGTTCTTACCCATCCACTAGCTAGTATCAATGTCCAGAGGGACCACCTGTTGAAGATGAAATTGCTTCTGATGGCCTAAATGATAGACTGTGTTGAGCAGAGCTCCACAATTCTGGTTGTTCATTGCCATCAATCCTGTACTGGTTCATGAGTGCAAAACAATGTCTACTCTGTTAATCTACTGAAATTTGAGAAATGATTGTTAGAGAAGTTACTTCAAGGTAACTGAAGAATCTCTGAGGGACAAAGTAAGATTCTGGTTAGAATCAGGTTTTCTAATGATATCCATATGAAAGTAGTAGTTAGAGCAGTTGGTATGAGTGAGGCCTCCTAAGGAAGATGTAAGAGTAAAAAGAGCAAAAGTTCGAAGCCAGAGCCCCCAGATATCTTGACTTTTAAGAGTTGAGGAAGCGGAAAGAGCCACAAAAGAGACAGAGAAGAAATGGCCAGCGAGGTGGGAGAAAATGAGCAAGATACATAAGCAAAGCACAACAGTGACTTAAGAGAGAAGTAATGCAGGGTAAATATCAGAGAGAGTCTAGGTATGATAAAGATCAAAATGGTCCATTGGCTACAGCAACATGGAGGTCATTAATAATTTTAGTGATAATGGTTTCAACAGTGTGGCAGCAATAAAGTATTAAGCAACAATAAAATGAAGCAGATACAGTAATAAAATGAAGCAGATCCAATAAACTAATTGTTTGGAAGATTTTCAGTGAGAATAAGGTAGGAGAATAAATGCACAATTAATTGAGAGAGGTGTTTTTGTTTTGCTAGAAGAAAGGAGGGTCTTATGGAAGTTTAAATTAGCCAGTTAAGATGGAGATGTTGAAGCCACAGGAAAGAGAAAGAAAGTGATTTAACAGAAACCATGTAGTCTGTCATTGGCTTCTAAAAGGGAAATAAAGAATAATTTATTAAATGATTGCTGTGTTCCAAACACTGTTCTAGGTGCTTTGTGTTATTATCCCTTTTAATCTTTTCTAAAATATTTCCTAACACATGTGCCCCCTCTCCTCCCATTTTAATCACAATGACCTTTCTGCTGTTACTCTGGCATACCAAGCACACATTCTAGTCTTGGACATTGGTGTGTGCTGATCCTTCTGTCTGAATCTCTTCCCTGATATCTACATGACAGATCGCTCCTCACTTCCTTTAGGTATTTGCTCAAATACCACCTTCTTAGAGAGGATTTCCCTGACCACCCTATGTGAAGTAGCAACTGCACCTTACTCTCTTCATTGTACTCTCTTCTATTTTTTCTTTATAGCACATACTAATGCCATCAATCCTCCATATCCGTGGGTTGCATATCAACAGATTTAACCAACCACAGGTGGAAAATATTTAGAAAACAAAAATTAAAAATGATGACACAGCAATTAAAATACAAATTAAAAACACAGTATAAAGCTATTTACAGAGCATTTGCATTGTATTAGGTATTGTAAGTAATCTAGAGATGATTTAAAGTATGCAGGAGGAGATACATAGGTTATATTCAAATCCTATGCCATTTTACATAAGGAACCTGAGCATCCATGGGTTTTGGTTTCCATGGGGGTCCTGCAACCGATTCCCCCAGACTAAGGGACAACTGTATTAATTTATCGATTTTTGTTACATATGTGTGTGTACATTATACTTGGGAATACACATATATACATATATACAATTGGAACAATTTTAAAATAAGCATGAAGATATGATAAGCTGACTTAATGGAGCAGTGATGAGTGTGAGAACTTTGGGAGAAGAATCAGAGAGCAAAAAGAAAAGATTAGAAGTAAGACATGAGAAATGGTCTCTGCTGTGGTCAGTGCATTCAACAAGGATGTAAAGGGTCTAGAGCCCACATCACTGTTATATCCACACTCATGGCAGACCTCACCCACTGACTATGACACTCTTTCTCACTAGATCTCTTCAAAACTGCAATCTGAGCAGCCACTGCCGATAGATCAGAGAGCACCTGGAAAGCCTCTCCAGGACTGTCCTAGGATATACTCACTGCCTTTACTCTCAGCAGTATTTTAAATTGAACTCGGTGGACCATAAGGCATCAGGAATTCCTGTTTAGTTTTTTTCTTTCATTCTATCAGTCATTGAGCAGTTAATATGCTCTTTCTTAAAGTTCATTTCACCTTCTTGTCTTAACTTAGATGCCACGTCCTCAAGGAACCTCCTTCATGACTTCTCCTTCATGATCCTTTTTATGATATAGTAGCCCTCCCATTTATTTAGCTCAGCACCTTGCTTTCTTCCTTCTTAGCCTTTCTTATTTTTATTTTTCTGGTAACTGTGTTTTCTGTCTCCCTCACTAGACTGAAACAGAGGGTGAGTCTGTCACAATCTCCATTATATCCTTAGCACAGTGCCCAGCACGTAATATGTGTTTAATAAGTACTAGTTCAATGATAGAGTGAGCAAATGAACAAACGAATGACTACTCAGTGTCTGACCTCAGTTGGCTCATAGTCTAGAGCAGGAGGATCTTATGCAGATAAATGATGCTTTCAACACTGTCAACAAGCACAGACAGCACACTGAGCAGGGCGCAATCAGAGAACAAAGGGGGCAAGTGGAAGACTTTCCAAAGAGATTATGCTTAGTAGGTTTCTCAAGGGTAGGTAGGAATTGGCAAAGCAAAAAAGTGAGAAGGTATATGTAAGCTAAGAGGCAAATTTTAAATGATGGCATGGAGGATGAGCCCATGCATGCGTGGGGCAGAAACAGGGGAGGCTTCAGTGAGCTGGGGAAGGATGAGGGGTCCTAACAAGAGGGGCCCCCAGCCTCTTTTTTTTTGGTTCCCTCTGGCCAGCTCCCACCTCTCCACCCCTCAAACTGTCTGGCCAGGAATCCCATTCATTTTTACAGTGAACTTGCTGCTCTTTGGTAGACAGTCTAAGCCCAGAAATGGAATAAGATTATCTTTGTGTTTATTTTAGTCTCACTTTAAGGATCTTATCTCTAGAAAAATCCCCCATTATGGTTCACCATAGCAAGACGCGATAGAAGAGCCACTTTCAAAAAAATCCAATTATTTTCCCCAGCCCCATTAAACTGTCATGAAGTTATTCTTTATTTACAAGTGCAGATTCATTCCTCACAGCCCATGAGCCTCAAGGAAGGAAGGCAGACATGAAATCCTGAGTACACAACTGTTTTGTTGTCTGGACTTTGGGGATAACTTTTCAGGGTTTTACGAAGAATTAGCTTTCATACTAAACTTTATTAAATTCTATCACTGAATTCTTTCCCTTTGGAAAGGGTCTTTCAACCATTAAGCCTGGAGAGCAGCCCATGTCAGATTAATTCCAAATGAAATGTAGTGGAGGATCTGGAATCCTCTGAGAACAGACACATAAGTCTCATTAAATTTGTATAGATGTTCACAACAAAGCCCAACTCAATTATATACCGAGAGTGGTACTCAGAGAGACTGACAAGGCTGAGGCCTGGGCAAGGGTCTCCTGGGCATACACAATGAAGGCTGCAGAGAGAAAGCAAGCACCACCTTCCCCCGTGAAATTTTCTTTGGCCAATTGTAAAGGGAAAATCTCTTGGAGGTGCCAATTAGCCTCACTTCTTTTTGTCCACTTTCATTTATTTTCTCTTATCAAATCAAGATCTGTGACAGCTTAATCCGAACTCAAGCTCTGGGTCAAATATTTAGAGGCCAAAAGTGGTGAAGAAAAACTCTGAGTGAAACCCTAGGCTGAGATCCAAGTAGAGGACTAATTTACCTTGATGAAATAATTACAATGGTAATCGCTTGAAAGAAAGAAAATGATTTTCTTGAACAAAAGGGTTGACCCCCCATTCTCACCCTCTACCCTCTTCCCGAGAAGCAGAAATATTCAGTCCTCGGCTGCCAGCAATATAAAACAAATATTTGAGGGCTCTGTTGGGTTTTTGGAATTGTTTGTTTGGTTTTGGTCCTATTTTCCACAGCAGTTTTTCCTTAAAATAGAGCATCTATTACACAGCTAATAGGAAATCTACTTATTGTCTTTGCAGGCCCAGTAAGCTTGGACAAAATATATTCTTAAGGCATGCGAAGTTTGCTTTTGGCAAAAGAGAGCAATTCAAAAAGTCATGCAGAGAAGGCAGGACTACATGGTTGAGAGCTCCTTGGAGGCAGAATGAAGCAAGATCGCTTTAGCTAAATCGTTACTGAGCCCTTTGTTGACACTTAATAAATGGTACATATTAGCATATGTCTTTAACTCCCAGACCTACTTTTTCACATTTTAATGTTTCTGGAATTGCAGTGTATCTTATAATTAAAATGTTCATTGATTTAGTGTAACAGTGTCTCGTTTTTTCCTGAAACGCTATTATTAAATTCAGAGTGAATCTTGTAACAAGTAACACCTAAACATTGAAGTCACATAATTATTGCTACTTAAAGTTAAGAAATGACACAAGGAGACATCTCACTGAAAGGACTTTGACTGATGGACAATTAAATGACCAGACAAGGAAGACTTTTGAATGCAATGTCTAGGAATTTGTGAATTTGTGATCTGCAATGTTTGATGTTTCCTGAGCAAGAGAGTGGTATGCCAAGAGACATTTATAATAGTGACATTGGGGGAAGAAGAGAAAGAGATGCTAGAGGAAAAGAGAATAAAGGCTATTGAAAGTGTCCTGATGAAAGCTGAGAGAGCCTGAGCTACAGTAACATTGGTGTCCAGATAAAGAGAAGGAACAAGATTTAAGGCTGGAGGAAGGTAGAAAGGTTACTACTGATGACCCACTGGATGTTGGACAGCCAGCCTTGATTTACCATTTCACTCAAATATGAGTTTCCTTATGTAGTATAAAGATTGAAATGTACAACTCCTACTGGGCCTCCAGGTTATGAGTCTCATGTGTGTTTTAAAAGCCTCCATGTTTTACAGCTCACACTAAATCTCTCAGTCATCTACCTTGGGACCCACAGAGCACAGCATATATGGCAACACATGAGGCACCCTGGAGGACAGAGAAAAAATGGTTGTTCATGAAGCAGAGATACATCTTACAAGTAACATTGCTTGTGTCACATGAAGGAGATGCTTAGAATGATATCTAGAACATTCTGCCTTCATCAAAATCTCACCAAGGGCAAGATCACATTTGAAGTTGAGGAAAGTATTCTGCTTTCAGGAAATTGATTATATAGATCTAAACCACAGCAGAAAAAAATCATTCCATAGATTATCATGAATTTCAAATAAAAATCAAATTTCTTAGCCCCATATTCAACCCACCTTTCTTTTGCTGTTTTGCTGCACCTATAGTAATAATCATTAATAACTACTATTTACTAAGCATTTATCATGTGTCAGTAATTTTACAAATCACTTTACATTATCTTATGCAGTCCTCATTAAATAATCATCTAATCCAGACTAAAATTTTTTAATATACAAGGGGGGACACACAAATAAATGGACTTTTTATACAAAATTGTATTTATTCTTGCATGTTTAAACTTCAGTCACCTTCTAAGTACTCTCCCTTTGATGCAATACATCTATTGAGATGTTTTTTTTCCTACTGCTCAAAACAGTTTTTGAACTGAACAATTTTGATGCCTTTTAGTTCTTCTGCTGTTTTTTGTTTCACTTCTACCACATTGGTTAAACAAATTCCCTTTGAGAATTTTTTTCAACTGGAGAAACAAACAAACAAAAAGTCCCTTAGGGTGAGACCAGGTGGATACGGAGGCTGGGCCATGTGGGTTATGCCACTCGAGGTCCAAACCTGCTGAACACTCAGCACAGTGTGGGCAGGTGCGTTGTCATAGTGGTAGGACCAGTCACCTGTTTACCACATCTTAGGATGTTTCTTTCACAAATCATGACACAACCTTCTCAAATTCAAGATAAAAACTTTGGTTAACGGTTTGATCCTAAGGAACAAATTCTGAGTGCACTAGAGAGGGCCCACCCTCTAAAAGATAGTTCTGGTTTTGGGGGGTCCCCTTGTATGGTATTATTATCCCCATTTTATAGGTAAGAATCCCGAGGGTCCCAGAGATTTAGCCACATGTTAAAGGTCAAGATGTTAGTAAGCGGAAGATCAGAGAATCAAATTCAAGTCTTGCCTACTATGTAACCATGTAACTCCAATAAGACTAATAATCCTCTCATAGAATGCCACTAAAAACTCAGAAAAACTTAAAAACAAGTATTTAAAGGCACCACAGAGTAACTGAAAGCAAAAATATACTGGAGGAAAGGAGCGCTAACATTGAAAGCAGATTAAAATTCCAATGGGAAACTCGGCCAGAGAACAGAATATAGAGTAATTGCAGTCACTGAAAGGTGGGGGGAACAATCCCAGGGGGAAAAAAATCAGAATGAAGAAGTCCTACATTCTGTGCATAAGCCCTACCCTCATCTTTGGCTGAGCCATGAATTGACTCCAAGCAGCCCTAGAAGAGTGAGAATTCAACTGAGATTAGATATTTGCAGTTTGAGTTCAGCCAAGTGAAGTGACAACAGCAGTCATACTGGATTACAGCCCACCCTAATGAGTCCATTCTACTTTAATTATCTCTTTAAAGACCCTATTTTCTCTCAGAATAGTCTCACTCTGAGGTACTGGGGGTTAGAACTTCAATATAAGAACTTGGGCAAGGGGGAGGGAGGAATTCAGCCCACAAGAAAAGATCTAAAATAAAAAAACTTGATATCTCATCTTAAGAAACTGAGAGAAAGAATAAACTTAGAGTAGAAGGAAAGAAATAAAGATAAGAGAAGAAATCCATAAAAAGACAGCAAAGAATAGAGAAAATCAACAAAGCCAAAAATTGGTTTTTGACAAGATCAGGAAAAAAAAAACCATGAACTCCTAGAAAAACTGATCAGGGAAAAAAAAGAAGAAAGGAAGAGAATGCCAAGTACTACTATAGAAATACAGGAGGGGTTATCAGTACAGATCTTACAGATATAAAAATTATAATGGGAATTTATGAGCAACATTATTCCAACAAATTTGTCACTTAAATGAAATAAAATACTTGGGCAACCCCCTCGGGTCCCCTCCCACTGTGGAAGTTTTTCTGTCCTCTCAACAAATCCTGCTTTAAAAAAAAAAGAAACAAAAAATGTTTATTAAAATACAACTTAACAAAAGTGACACAAGAAGAAACAGAAAATCTCCAGCATCAAATATCTATAGAAGAAATTTAATTCATGATTAAAAAACTTCTGACAAATAAAACTTCAAACCCATGATTTCACTAGTGAATTACACCAAACATTTAAGTAAAAGTAAACATCAATATTACACAAAGTTTTCCATAAAATTAAGGAAGAAGGCACATTTCTCAACTCATTTCATGAGGCCAGCATAACTTTAATACCAGAATCTGACAAAGATGTTACAGAAAAGAAAATTACAGATCAAGACTCCTCATGAACATAGATACAAAAATCCTTAACAGAATATTATCAAATTGAATACAGTAATGTATAAAATATGATAATACATCATGTCCAAGGGGGGTTTAATCCCAGAAGTGTAAGATGTTTTAATTTTCATAAAGCAATTAAGGCAATTCAACATGTTAAAAGGATAAAAGAGAAAAACTGCATGATATTTTAATAGAGGCAAAGAAAACATTTGACAAAATTCAACATTCCTCCTTGATAAAGATTCTCAGCAAACTAGGAATAGAAGGAATCTTCCTTAATCTCATAAGAGTCATTTACAGCAAATTGATAATTTAAGTCATAATTTAAATCACTGGAATAGTGAATACTTGTCTGCAAAGATAGGGAAAAGTAAAAAATGTCTCTCTCTCATCATTCCTATTGAATCACTGTACTGGAAGTCCCAGCCAACACAAAATGTAAATAAATAAGTAAATAAAGTGCATAAAGTTAAAAAAGTAAGAAGTAAAAGTGTTTTCATTTGCAGATGGCATTATTGTGTATGTAGAAAATTATAAAGAATTTACAAAACAACTCTTAGAACAAACAAGTTATGTAGTAAGGTCACAGCATGTTAATAAAAATCAAATGCATTTTTATATACCAGCAACAAATAATTGGAAAAAAATTAAAATTAAAAACAATTATATTTGCAATAGTGTTAAGGAACATAAAATACTTCAGGATAAGTTTAACAAAGAGCATACAAGACCTCTACACATGTCTACATGTAGAAAAGTACAAAATATTACTGAGAGAAATCAAATATAACCTAAATAAATGGACAGATATATCATGTTTGGGGATTGAAAGACTCAGTAGTGTTAAGATGTCAGCTCTCCATAAACTGATCTGTAGAATCAATGTAATCACAATCATAATCCCTTTAGGGGTTTGCTACTCTTTTTTTTTTTGTAGAACTTGAGTATCTTATTCTAAAATTCATACCAATTCAAGCTTCAAAAAGAAGACAAAGTTAGAGGTAACGGTATATAACTTTACAAAAGAGGTCTGCCAGTTCCTTAAACACTAAACATTCACCTGCAAAAACTATGAGGCAACTGAGATTTTACTGTACTTCAGTCTAATATATTAGCCTGTCACAATTTCTTGGTTGCTGACAGAGGTCTTGAAACTCTTGAGTCAGAGACAAAAGATAGTTTATTATTCATAACTATAGCAGTAGCAAATTATCAACATTTGCGCTGGTTCCTAAGTCCCAATTGTCACAGGGAGACGTGAAGGGGATCAGGTGACATCTACATAAGCCAAAGTTTGCATTACAGGAAAGGAATTCTTTAGGGAGGAGAATAGGGAACCCAAATATTTTATAATGGGCAGTAAAGCCTGCCAGAATTTTGCCCAGGAGAAAGACATTATTTTTTTTTAATATTGCACAATAAACAAAGCTGCACCCTTGCTCTGGAAAGGACACATTCTCTCTTTCAATATTGTTCACACCACAAACGTCCTTGAAAAAAATAGTCTAGAATAAATGTAGTCAGTGTCCTTGCCTGTCAGATGTACCAAAATATGAGAGATTGACTGCTGCTTCCCAATATCACACTGTGGGAGGCCAGCCCCTGCAGAGATTTAGGGGGTCCCTTGGGAGGTGTGTCGGTGTCAGCGATTATTTTGGAGAGATAAAGAGAAAGAAAGAAAAAGAGGGGAGAAAGAAAGAGACTGGACTCTGTCTAGTGCAGAAGCCACTTAATGGGATGAACAGTAAGCCTTTTATCCCAAATTTTCACAGGTTAAATCACAAGAACACAAAGCCAGGTGGATGAGGGGCATCCCCCACCCTCCAGGTGTTTCCTCAGGCATGAGAAAGGACAATCACAAGACATTACATGAACACAAAGCCAGGTGGGTGAGGGGCATCTCCCACCCACCCGTTTCCTCAAGCATGAGGAAGGGCAATCCAATCAAATCACAAGACATTTACATGAACACAAAGCCTGGTGGGTGAGGGGCATCCCCAACCACCAGGTGTTTTCTCATGCATGAGGAAGGGCAATCCCAAAATTATCTCACTGTTCCTCATGCTTGGTTAATATTCCTCAAAAGGAATATAACAATTTCTAGCATCATAATATTCCAATGATCAATAACTTTTAAAACTTATGCATACACAACACCTAATGATTAACTTAAATTTTAATTCCTTTCTATTTTATGCTAATTCTACCTACACTATAAAAACTCTTAATTATAGCCCAACCCAGTTCCTAAAGAATGTGGCCCAGTCAAAAGATCACACTGGGCCATTTCTAGGAATAATTGATTACAATCTCTTAACAAAATGGCTGTTCTAAAATCCTATATATCAATCTTAATTTCTATAAAAATTTCTAATTCCTAATCCTAATATATAAAGCTGATCATCAGCAATAAATCTTCTAAAAATAAAACTCAAATATAAACTGTAAATTGTACTAAGGCCAAAACCACAATAGTAGAAAATGGGAACAATGAAATTTTTTAAGTTAGCTGTATTTTTATTAAACCTCAAAATATCATGATTGACCATGCTTAAACTAACATAATTCCCTGACATTAGCATGACCTATTCTATAACACTTTCTATGAATAAAATAAATTCAATTTGTATAATAAGTAGAAAAACCCTACACTAACTATAGCTAAAATCAGTCTAAAAAAATGCAGCCCAGTCCAAAATACGCACTGGGCCCTCAGGAATGTGGCCCAGCCCAAAGTTCAAGCTGGGCCATTTCTGGTAACTCTAGATAATCATCTATACCATCTAAAGCTGAAAACAGCTCTCCATAAGTATATACTAATTCTACAAATATACTTTTAAATCTTATTTAAAAAGCTTGTACCGTATTAAAGGCTCCCAAATGTGACCTGAGTTTAAATTATATCTAATACCTAAGCCAAAACCGCAGTTCATGGGAAAGAGGAACAATGAGTTTCTAGAGTGAGCCATGCCTGTCACAGTCACAGAAGCTTCAGCTTAGACAGGCAGAGATCCTTTTGGCTAAAATGAAAAAGGGAGGAGGGAATGGGGTCAACAGCTCCCAAACACATCCTAGTGGTCTCGGGGTCCACAGCCCACCTTGATCCCTAACGTTCAGGTGGGCCTCTGTGACCGGCTCCCAACATCACACTACCTTATAAGGTAGTCATCAGTTCTACTCCTAGGTATTTATCAAAGAAAAATGAAAATATATATCTGTTAAGACTCTTGTATAAAAATGTTCATAGTAGCTAACTATAACAGTCAAAAATTGGAAAAAGCTGAGGTTTCCAGAAATAGAAGCATGAGGCACACTGTGGTATATGCATACAAAGGGATACTATTCACCAATGAAATGAATGAAGTACCAGCGCGTGCAGTAACATGGATAAATCTCAAAAATACTATCCACATGTAAGAAACCATACACAAAAGAGTACCAAGTACACAAACCCATTTATATAAATTCTAGAACAGGTAAAACTAATCTATGGTGGGAAAAGTTCACTTGCTTCTGGGATGTGAGAGCAGAGGATAACTGGGAAGAGTCATGAAGGGTAATGTTTTCTATTTGACAAGGCACTGAACTACATATTCATTAAAATTCACTGAATGGGCACACTTAATATTTGTGCATTTCATTATGTGCAAATTTTATCTCACAAGAAAAATTTTAAACAAATCACAGATATTAAACTCTAGTTAATGACATGCTTCCAAAGAATTTAGACAAGATTGCTCTGATGTCTGCAACTTACTGTGAGATGCATTAAAAAAATGGATAGCTGAATAGATAGAGGATAGATAGATAGATGATAGATAGATGATAGATAGATAGATAGATAGATAGATAGATAGATAGATAGATAGATAGATGGAAAAGGAGTAAAACAATTATAGTAAATTGTTTGTTGGAAGATTTAGTGTAAGCATATGTGTTCACTGCAATATTATTTCAACTTTTTGTATGCTTAGAATTTTTCATAACATATTGAGGAAAAAATCTGTGCATAAGGAAGAAAATTTTTTGAATGACCTCAAATCTGTTTGACTTCAGTCACTCAACTAATACATGTTATTATTTTCCTTGTGAATTAAACTAAGCTGACCTGCTCTTGTTTCCAATCCCATCCTACATTTCCTCGCCTCCATGCCTTTGTTTATACTGTTTCTCCACCTGTAAAACTTATTTCTGGGATTTTTTTGCAAGCAGATCCTACCAAACTTATTAGCAAAATACCTATTATCCTCCTTTCAGGAATCATCTCATTTACACTGTCCAAGAACCCCAGGGACTTTGGCAGTCCAGAAGGATGTCAATCTGGTTTCTCACCCAAGTGGACAGAGAGAACTAGGGACTTACCAGTCTTCCATGCTGTGATTTCTCATTAAACCGCTATGCTGCCATTGAGCTGCTACAAGTACTGATTCTGGCTACTACAGCAGCACACTGTGACCGTGATCACTGTGGTTCCTTGGGGCAGGGTGATCCTATTAATTCAGGGATAAGCTCTGATAGGCTCAGATTTACAAGATGGAAGCTCTTAGCCTTAGCTTTCGAGGGTCAACCCCTCCTAGAAGTACTGAGTTAGGATGGCTTATAATATCCACTAGCTCTTGAACCCAGAACTGCTGTTTCTTTTCTCTCAAGAGTCAGGTAGATTTTTTTTTTTCACATTTTCAAAGCACAAAGAATCGAATTAGACACTTTTCCTAAAACTGTGGGGCTGTATACCTTCTTTCTAAGTGAGTAATAACAATCATGATACTACCACTACTACTACTAATAGTTATTGATGACTCAAAAGTGATTTGTTCTTTCAAGAGAAACTTTCCAAGTGACTGTGAGATTCCCATACTCACCCCAGCAGGAAAAAGTGGGGGACAGAGAGGAGGTATGCAGAAAGTACTGCCTTCAGTGATTCCGAAA
Organism: Carlito syrichta; assembly: GCF_000164805.1. Taxonomy (NCBI): domain Eukaryota; kingdom Metazoa; phylum Chordata; class Mammalia; order Primates; family Tarsiidae; genus Carlito; species Carlito syrichta. Next base: position 167,461 of record NW_007048367.1, read on the forward strand.
GTAATATTATGACATCTCTCTCACTTGAAAAAAAAAAACTATTAAACACACACACACATGCACACACAAAGAAACAAAGAACTGAGTACTGCATGTTCTCACTCATAAGCAGGCCCTGGAACACTGGACATACTAGCACAGGTATGGGATCAGCAGACACTGGACTCTGCTAGGGGAGGTGGGGGGTTGCATATACACTGGGTATCTGGTCCACTATCAGGGGAGAAAGGGCCAGCTAGAAGCCCAAACTCCACTTGCATGCAACTGACTTATATGGTAAATCCTCACTTGTACCCTACAACTCTAAAATTAAAAAAATAAAACACACACGCACACAATTTTAGTCCCTGATAAAGTATTCTACTACTTATAAGTATGAACAGGTTTAAAAGTACCTTGATGTCATGGTGACTAATAAAATACAAATGAATTCAAAAGCATTGCTAATTTATAGTGACATTTTATCACTTTCTATGTCTCTATAAGTGGGTTATCAAAAGCCCAGCGATGATCCTGCATGTATGGGAGGCTGGGAGTAGGGAAAGCAATGCAGATTTTAAGATATTAAGCCAGAGTATTTATATGCAAAAAGTTGGTGCTATTATCTAATATGATTCTCCTTACTTCATCTCATATCTTAGCACATTTTAGCCTTCTCTCATGCGCCAGGAACCTTATTTGGGTGCTGCACCTACAGTGATGAGAAAGAAGACACTCCCCTGACTTCAAGAAGCTCAAAGCCCAGCTGGGGAACTCATGGATTCAGCCATTACAATACCAGTGACTAACACCACTGAAGGGAAATACAGAGTACTAAGAGAAGGATTGTCAAGGGGACTTCACTCACCAGAGGAGGCTCCGGCAAGACTTGACAAATTCAAATCCAGGCTTGAAAGATATGCAGAAATCTCAAACAAAGAGTAGAGGAACCCGTATGAGGTCCAACAATTAGGTTTGCAAACCATCCTAGAAAAAGTGCTATATACCTCATTGTTAAATATCACTACAGTCCCCTTCAAAATACTCCTGTTGGGAAGCTATGCACTGATGCCAGCACCTAGTACACCCATCAAAGCAATTTTGGAACTCTCTTACTGGAATGACCATTGGAGCTGTCACTGTTATTTGTTGGGGCCTGACAATTAAGTTCGCAGAGTTGCCACCATGCACTTACATTGGCAGCATTGTACAAGTAACTGTATTGGAAGACCCTCTCTAATCACCTGATCTGGTCCCCAATGACCTTTTCCTTTACCCAAAGATAAAGGGAATATTAAAAGGAAGACGTTTGATGACATTCAGGACATCAAGGGTAATCTGATGACAGCTCGGATGGCCATTCCAGAAAAGAGATCCACAATTTTTTAATGGGTGGTGAATAGCTTCCCAAGGAGAGAATTTTGAAGGTTGACCATAGTGATATTCAGCAATGAGGTGCGTGGCACTTTTTCTAAGATAAGTTCACGAACTTAATTGTTGGACCTCGTATTCTGGAGTGGGCCAGGGAAGCTCTTGGGTAATGACTGGCGGCAAGTGCAAGAGAGGGATGTTGAAAGGCGCTCCATAAGGCTGGTGAGGATTGTGCTACTAAGGGCGGGGGAGCCGTGGGGTTGGAGAGGTGGACAGCAGCCCATGAATGAGAGACTTTGAGAGCCATGTTAAGTTTGAAAAAACCGAGGCCCAGGGCATGCCAAGAAATGTGCTCATGGTTGCAGAGCAAATGAGGCAGAGAGCCAGCTTGGACTCCCACCTCTCCAGGTTTTAAACCCAAACCTACTCCTTGACTTCCTGAAGATAGGAGTAAGGGCAGCCATTTCCACAGAATGAGGATGACAGGCGGTGGGGGGCGGGGGCAGCGCCCAAGCCTCTGTCATTAGCTAAGCACAAACAGTAGGCGAGAACGCGTTGGTCCTTGTTACCCACCTGGGACCGCTGGAGCTAATTAATCATAATGACAGCTCCCTGGACGCAAGTCAGAAGGATTCTTTTTTTCCTGAACGCTGCTAGTTTAACCTGCCTCAGGCAAGACTTTGCTTTACAACACCAGGATGAAGCCTTGTTGAAAATGATGAATGCCTTTTAGAAAAAAAATAACATTTTGATAAAGACCCTCCCAATCACCCTCCGGGTTAGAGGAGAGTGGTTTTCCTTGGGTGTTTTCACAGTCATCTTATAAGAAAGCCAGCTTTATCTCTGGGCTCCAAATCAACTAACCTTAGAGAGGCCTTTTATGCTTACAAATCAAATAAATAACCTGTCTTGGTCGCTGGCTTTTCACAACGAATTATGGCTGGGGCTGCCACTTAGATTTCAGCTTCCAAAGCCCTGTTGTTTCTCATTATTCCAGCTGCTGACTCCCTGACAGCCCCTGAAGATCATGATTTGGGTTTAAGCTACAAGCAGAGCCTCCCCACTGCCCAAATAAGCAGATGTTATAAGAGCTTTGGAGGCTTTTGCTGTCCATTGTTATTGTATCCCTGATTTTGTGACATTAGATTTGAACTTTTTCTCATTCATATAATTCTCTGTTTTCTTCTTTGGAAAATGTTTCAGGATAATTAGGAAGGAAAAGAAGGAGAAAAAAACTAAAACAGAGGGAGGGAAGGAGGAAGAAAGACAACGACTTCTGAAAAGCATTTGGAAACCTACTCATGGTTGGAGAGAAATTTCCTTTGCATAGACTGGTGGAGGTGGCCCCAGCCCAGATTTGTCATTTTCCAGGGATCCCCTGTAGCCTGAATTCCCATTAGTGAATGTAGAGTGATAAGAGAGGCCAGGAAGAAGCCCAGCTGGGCATGTCCTAAGAGATCTGAGGCCAGCAGAGAGTAAGCCTTACCTCCAGCCGGGAGGGGCCCCAACTCCAGGAATCCTAATGGCTTGCTGACCCCACTGGCCATCACTGGAAATGCAGATTCCATGGAGAGGAAGCAAAAACAGATGTCAGAAGTCCAGTTGGGTTTAGACTAGGGTTCTGCAAATCAGCCAGAAAAATAAGGACAAAATAGTGGGTTGAGAATAAGAAAACATCAGACTTAGAAGGGGCTGCTAGAATTTTTTTTCCTTGAATGAGGGAATCAGCAGGACATTGATACACTCATAAGCACATGTGCAAGCGCACACATGCCTACATATTGCACACACACACACGCATACACCCAGGCGCACATACACCCAGTCTACACATAGTGCCTAAAACCAACCCAACCAACTAGTATGTATGATGATTAACTAAACAGTCCTTCAGCTTGCCTTGAACTATATTGGCATTTTTGCCACTTCCAGCTATAATTTTATTTATATTATAGAATTCTATCATTAGCCACTATCATCATACCCAGATGCACTTAAAAAGAAAGCTTTGATAGTAAAAATGGAAATAAGGTCTAACAATGCATATTCTCTCTCTCTCTCTCTCTCTCTCTCTCTCTCTCTTTCTCTCTCTCTCTCTCTCTCTCTGTCAAGGTCTCATGCTGTTATCCAGGCTGGACAGCAGTGGTATAACCTCGAACTCCTGGACTCAAGGGATCCTCCTACCTCAGTCTCCAGAGTAGCTAGAACTACAGGTGTGCACCAGAACACCAAGCTATTTTTTGTTTTTTAAATTTTCTGTAGGGACATGGTCTCACTATATTGCTTAGGCTGGTCTTGAACTTCTGGTCTCCAGAGTTCCTTTCACCTTGGCCTCCCAAAGTGCTGGGATTCCAGGCATGAGCCACAATGCCCAGCCTACATATCATTTATTCTAAAATTCCACGTTGAAAATTTAAGGTAAGGGTATAACTGAATGTACCCAAAGCTTTATCCATAAGAGTGTTAATTACAAAATAACTTATAATAGAAATATCCAACAATATGGAATTGGTTAAATCATGGTACATCATAAAAATCAAGCTGTATTGGACTATAACAAATTGCATTTGTTTAAGCAGTCAAGAAATATTTATTTGTCAACAACAATGTTTGAAATATAATAAAATGGGGGGAACAGATTATAAAATTGTGGTTATAATACAGGTATGCTTACATTTTCTTAAAAATTAATAAATATGTTTTAAAACATCTGAAAGATTCAGACGTTAGCCAATGCTAGGTTGGTGGGGTTATAGGTAATTTTCATATCTTATTTTACTTGTAATGGACATATATTAAAAAGTTACACAACATTTTAAAATGCAAAGTCAATAGTTTTATTTATCCATACACAATACATTTGATTTTGACCTGTGAATGTTCCTAAAATTAGCAGTAACATCTAGTTAAATAATAAATGATTGAGTTAAAAAGTTTTCATTAACCTCAAGCAAAAGTTAACAACTCATATTCTAGCCATTGGTAGGCATTGGCTAACAGTGAATTTTTCTGTGACTGTCACAAAAGCACCAGGCCTTCCTTGAAACCCCTATCAGTAAAGCAAATCAAGCTCCAGTCAAGATGGAATGCAAGTATGGGGAGCCCTTCCTTGTCGCCAGACAGCAACCCAAATTGTGGCAGCCTGGACTTAAGGGCTTTGCAGGAGCCACCTGCTACGTGATGTTGCTAACTTTCCAGAAGGCTTTGCTGCAGTGGACCCAGGCTAATAGTTTCTGAGGCGGAATCTCTGCCAAGTGTGGAAAGCACCAGGTAACAGGTCTAGCTCACCTTAGGGATAGTTTGATCTCTCCACAATTGGGATCACACCTAAGTTATCCAGAGAAAGGTCAGAGAGCTCATACCTGCGGGTTTCATACTATTTTTCTTTTAATAGGTCCTCTGAGGAAAGGGAGGAAGATAGGGATCGTCTCTCCCTTGAGAGAGGAGAAGGGGGAGGTTTAATAACACTGGGTGACCCACGTGCCCTTCCGGCATATAGGAATTAGGCAACATCAGGTTTAAGGTCCTGCCTTTCCTAGTCACTCCTTCAACGTTATGATATATACATTTCAAACTCTCCCCTAGACTGGAAGGTGGGAATGGGGGATGACTGACATGCAAAACTCCTCAAAATGCCATCAAGATGTACCAGTAGTGTATAGAGCAGTGGTTATAAACAGGTCTCTGAAGTTGACTAAACTTGAGTCTGAATCTGAGTTCTTCTAGTTACCCACTGTGACTTTGGTTTGAGTAAACTCAATCTCAGTTTACTCATCTGTAAATGACATGCATTTATCTCATGGGGTGTTGTTGGGTTTAAAAGTGAGATTGTGTAAAGCATTTGACTTTGGTGTGGAAATACATTGCAGTGAGAGCTCTGGGAATGGTAGATCTTATTCACAGTAGTTCCTAGGGGCCTTCCTCTCAAGGTCAAACTCAGGTAACACCTTTTGACCTTCTTCGCTGTTTCTTCACCTCCCAGTTTTCTTGTTTTCTCCCTTCCAATGGGCTCTTTTGGATCACCAGTGGCCTCAAAGCTTTTGGTCTTCCTTCTCCTTTAGTCACTGAGGCTTGCCCACCTATTCTGTGAATCATCAGCCAGCATGGAGCTCACCTGTGCTCATCCTGCTCCTGCCTTTTTTATCTCTTCTTGGTTTCTTTCACCTTTTGTGTGCGGAGCTCACGGGCTTGCATATGAGAGAACTCGGGGTCTAAATCCCATGTGATTCTTCAGGTACATGTGTTCCTTTCTAAAATACCAAAGACCTACTGTGTGAGAGTGCCATTCTAAGTGATAGGGATACCACAGTCACAAAACAGAGAGAAAAAAAAGAAGTTGCCTTCATGGAGTTGACATCTTTAGTAGAATGAATGAGAACATAAATAGTAAATGATTAAAGTATGCACTATATCAGATGGGGACCAATGCTCTGGTTAAAAAACTAGAAAAAGTGACATGGGAGCAGGGGGTAGGTTGCAATTCTAAATGGGATGATCAGGGAAGTCTCATGGAAAAGATGAAATCTGAATAAAGACGCTGAGCAAGTTTCTTAAACTCCCAGTGGTTCAACTTCCTGAGAACAGAATGCAGATTTCTTTACTCGCAGTCCATGCTCCTTCTAAACGTCCTCTCCATCCCACTCTGCTCCACCTCTGCATCGGACCCATAGTTCTGTAAAACAGCAAAACACCCATCTATGCCCATGCCCAGCTCTCCACTGTACAAAATAGGATCTCTGCCATTGTGCTCAGCTCTCCTAAGAGGCAGAAGGGCCGATGGGCCAGGGTTTTGTCCTCATTTGTCTTGGTAAGTGTTCTATATGCAGTGTTAACACATACTGGGCCCCAGGAGGTAGAGGTTGAGTTAATAAAAATAGCTGCCCTTTGCCCACTGCTGACTCCGTGCCAAGCTCCAGGAATCAAGGACTTGGTGTGTGCTGTTTTCTTACTAGTCCTCACAGTGAAACTTTGAGGTGGGCCCCTGACAGCATCCTTCTTTCACAAATGGAGAAGCTGAGGCTTGGAGACATTTGGTGGCCTGCTGGGCTCATAGCTCTTCTCACAAGTGCCAGGATTTAAGCCCACAAAATCTGACTGCAGAATCTACTTTCTTAATGCTACTCAGTTCGCTTGTGCGCTCTCTCTCTCTCTCTCTCTCTCTCTCTCTCTCTCTCTCTCTCAAATGTCATATGACAAATGAGAACCAGAGATCTGAAGGCACTTGTCCAAGGTCATACAGCAAGGAAAGCATCACAGCATGACCCCTGAGCCAGTCCTTCTGCTCAAGTCTAGTGTTCCTCTCTCCATTTCTTGAAATCTGCAAAATCTTAGCTTCTCATTGAAGAATTCAGTTCAATTATATGCCATATGGTTGCTAAAGTAGGAGCATAGAATAATGTGCTTTAGAAAGGGAGTTGATGGGGGCAATGCAAAGAATCAGATTCTGCAGTTAGGCATGTTGGACTGATTCCTGGACACCTTGAATTCAGCTAGTGACTTTGCGGTTCTTAACCTTCCTGTGCTTCATTCAGTTGTTTCATATAAAACGGGAACAGCATGACTTCTCTCGAGGTGATACTGGTATGGCCTAGCATTTGCTAGCCATGATTTATTAGTGGAGTTAATACCTGTCCCCCCTACACACTCCATTATTGAGAGTCAGCAAATAATATGGTGTCTGCAATCAGTCATATAGCATGGTGTTTATCAGCACAAACACAGCACTACCATTCCCAGCAGGGCAACTTGCACCTGTCCAGCTTAGGCTTCCTTGTCTGTATATAGGAATCACAATAAAACTCACTCCTGGGGGTGCTGTGAAGACTAAGTGAGTTGTTACACAAGAAATACTTAGAGCAATAATTGGATGCATTAGCCACCAGCGATGCTTTTTCATTTATACCTGTGAAGATAAGTTTCCTGTCTTTAGTTTTATATGTATGCCCAGGGAAGAAAAACGAAGCTTGCTGGAAGTGAGGAGGAAGATGAGACAGGAGCAGAAAGTGCTGGAAAGTCGCCTTCATGCTCCAGGTCCATCTGTAAGGTTGGGTACCCAATGGGGAGAAGAGATTGAGGAGGTGATGGAAACTCAGTACAAGCACAAGCAAAGATGCTTTGGGAGCCTTGGGGCAAAGTTGGGTAGGGAGTAGTGGGGAGGCCCTGCTTCTTGGCTCTGCAAATATGACCCAGCTCCCTTCTGGGAACTGTTGGAAGTAGACTTGACACAAATAATGGTGGCATTAGCGGCCAAAGAGGAAAGAGAGCATTTCTAATAGTTGAGCAGACATAGGTCCAGGAAGAAGAAACAAGCATAAGACAGTACAGAGCAGTGCTTTGTAGGATTGCAGCTCAGGGGCTGGCTTGAGAGCACCCAGAGATGACATGGTAGCTCAGGACAGAGCTTTAGGCTTCAGTCACGCTGACAGGCAGGGAAAGGATGTGGAAGTGGTAGACACGTGGGCTGCTGTTGTAAGTACGGAAATCTGGCACGTAAAAGTGTACTGATTATCAGCATCCCTGGGACCACTGGTGCCCCATAAATAATGGGAAGAATGGAAAAATCCTGAATCATGGACAACAAAATTGACAGGATCACGTACTCCGGGTAACTGAGGAGGTGCTGTATATATGAGAGAGATTTTCACTCATTTGGGGGAAACCTAGGAAGATAGAACATTTCATTTCTATAGCCCAAGTGGACACAATGAACAGTTTCAAGCATGAGAAAAGTTGGAATTCAGCAAGGACATTTGACAGTGCTGAAATTTATGTCTGGCTGGGATGAGATAGTACCCCACATTTTTAAACAGTTTTGGTCAGAGGAGAAAAATGTAAAATTGGTCCCCAGCTAATGAGGCTCTGATCTTCCTTTTATGGCTCTCTAGTATGCAATTAAGGTTGGCTTCATGTAAACTGCCAGCGCTCTCAGACTTTTAACAGCCTTATGTGTCACGAAGGAAAATAAATAGTCCCCTGTTTGTGCTTTATGCAGGGAAATTACTGAGATAAACAGCATGGGCCTGGCAGGTGTGACTTCTTTCGGCTTAACGTGATGGATTTGCCAAAGGCAGCTGGAGCTGATAGCACCAAACTGTTGATGGAGGGAAAACATGGTGAAGATTCTGACAGTTATATAAGTGCCAGAGCCGGGCGTGGTCTGACTTGTAACTGTGAAGATACTCAGACTTTCAACACTTGGGAGTATGGAAGAAACTAGAACGTGGAGAGAGAGGAGACGCATTCTGCTAAATAGGTTGAATTTTAAGGCTCCAGAGGAACTCAGAGGCATAGACCAGCCATTTATAATTGGACACCAGGTTTCCAAGCCCAGTGCTGTTTCCATTATTGTATATTTTTTTAAGACGAAGTCTCACTCTGTTGCCCAGGCTGGAGCGTAGAGGCACAATCATGGCTCACCCCAGCCCTGACCTGCTGGATTCAAGCAGTCCTTCCACCTCAGCCTCCCAAATTGCTGGGACTACAAGCCTGTGCCACCTCACCCAGTGAGTTTTTTTTACTTTTTTGTAGAGAAAAGGTCTTGCTGCGTTACCCAGGCTGGTCTCAAACTCCTGGGCTCAAGTGTTCCTGCTACCTTGGCCTTCTCAAGTGTTGGGATTGCAGGCATAGGCCACCATGCCCTGCCTATTTCCACTATTCTAAACTACTTCCAAAAACGCTGAAAAATCATGAATTGATGAATTTAGACTTGGAGACCCAGGTTTGGCACTGGTTTGTCCACTCTCTCCCTGCCTCTGGTTACCCTCTTCTATAACCCCGCTGTAATCCATATTCTTTACCACCGCTGGAGTTTCCTGAAGTGCAAATCTGAACCACTCTCTTATTTAAAACCTTTCAATGATGCCCCTCTGCTTTCAGGATACATTTCCTAATATGGTTTATAGGACCTTCCCAAGCCTGGTCTATGCTTAATTCTCAAGCTTCATAATCCCCACTTCCCACCCACCCCTACCCAACACCCTGCTTATTCTGAACTATTTGTTCTTTCCCTAAATGCAGAATTGCCAGATAAAATACAGGAACCAGCTTAACTGTAATTTTCAGATAGATAATGGATAACTTTTTGCGCAAGTATATTCCGTGGAATATTCAGGTCATACTTATCCAAAAATACTATTTGTTGTTCATTTTAACTTTGACTGAAAAATCTATGTTTTTATTGACTAAATCTGACATATGCCTGACAATGTTACTCCCATTAGGCCCTGCCACTCCTCAATTCTGGGTCTTCAAAAAATGTGCCAACCTTTTGCTAGAACACCAAGCCTTTGCTCTCTCATTGCTTGGCTACTTCACTGAGTCAGGGACACCAAAGCTTCATGTTCACCTTCCTCAGGGTAAAGTTGTGACTGGCATGTAGCTATCAAGTCAGCAACTGTCTTTCCAAGCTCTTGGTATCCAAGAGGGGCCATGTAACTAGACCTCCATGGTAGAGAGCAAGTGTAATTATGGGGCCACTTCCAGGCCAAAGTGGCTAGGAAGCAGGTGTGCCCCTTCCCTTTCCTGTTTTCTCATCTACCAACTGGAAATAAAGAACCCCAAGGTCCCGGGAGATAATGGATTTACAAGATGGATGGAGTCTGGGCCTCTGAATCACTGTGAGGGTGTCTACCCACAAAACAATCCCATTGGCAGTTCCAGAAGTAAACCTCCATTGTGTCACTGAAATGTGGGGGTTGGTTTGTTACCACATTATCTTCACTAACACACCATTCTTTGGGTCTTAGTTTTGATATTCCTTCCTAATAAAGGGCTCCCCAAACTGGGTCAGTAGCCTGTCTTATGTGCTCGCAAACATCCCCATTCTTACTTCTTAAATAACACGTACCCTGCTGTATTGTGATCAGCTGTATATCGTTTTCCTGCTGAACAAAATGTTTCTTGGAGGTCAGAACTATGATTGTCTTGGCCACAGTTATATCTGCGAACCATAGCATTGTTGAATGAATGAATGAATGAGTGGAGTCTCTTCAATTATTTTGGTCTGTTTTCTTATCTTTAAAATTGAGGAGAAAGACATCTCTAAGATCCTTCCCAAATCTATAATTCAGGAGTCCGTATATAATTGAAGTGGAAACCTGTTGTTTTTGTCTTTCCAGAAACCCCTTTTTCCTTTGGGGAAATTCCTTTCATTCTATGGCGCTTGGAATCATTATAATTTTTGTCCTTCACATTGTCCCACAACAGTTCCCCACCACAGGACTCAACCTAAATTTCCCCCTGAATTTATATGTATGTGTCAAAAAACAGAAGCCCATTTTGTCCACTGAGATTCCTATGATAGAAGCATGTGTACATAGGCCTCTTGGTTGCATTCTGCTCCGTTATTAGTCTAGAAGGTGGAGCTAACAGGCAAAGAAAATCACAGCGAAGAGACAAAGAGAAAAGTCAATCCACAGCTACATTTTCTAAGATCCTGGATTTGCTGTATCTGAAGCCTGACACCTCTGGACTACCCTGTTATGCGAGTCAATAAACTCTGATGGGGCTTAAGCCAAATCTGGGATTCTGTAGCAAACATTCAAAAAAATTCCTGATTAATGTAAGAAATAGCAGTCCTTGTGCATTTGAAATAAAATATACCCAGAACTATACCCTACTTTGCAAAAGGTATAAAGCAAACTTTATTGACTTGATGATGAAATAGCAATAGATAAAATAGATATGTGTCTTAATATTTAACACATTGGCTATAAAGGTGAATGAACTTAGAAATATTTTTAGCATTCAAGTTTGTACTAAAAGAACAAGTCCAGAGAACAGTTTCATAATGTCATTTTAGAGATTTGGAGAACCCTTGACAGTAGACACTTGTCTTTTCCTTATTTTCACACAGTAAGAAATAGGGTAGATTTTAACAAAATTGGACTGAAGATTTATTTATTGCAGGGAAACCAAGCTGGGGTAGCTAACAGGTACACAACAATGCCCAAGTAATGAAGCTCATGCCATCCCTCAGCCCACACAGCCACCTGAATTAGGAGTAGAATACCTTACCCACGATTAGGCAATCAGATTCTGTCTACTTGGAATTGTAAGCTTGAGCAGAGAGAAACAGCCTAAAAATTGGGAACACTTGGTCACATTAAGAACCTGTCCTGGCAAGAGGAACCATAAACTTCTGCGTTTGCTTTTCAGAGGCTGAGTTTGTCGTTCTGATTCTCGATTGTCTATTTATTTCTCCACCTATGGGCTTCCATACATATTTTTCTAGAATGTTTTTCTTCAGTTAACCATCATTGGGTTTTATTGTTGATAATTAAAGAAACTTCACTAATTCCCATTGAGTGAGGGGAGAGGACATTGTAGAGATCAGATATCGTCACCCTGGGCTCCATTAGCATTGCCCACCTCCCAGCATCTTCCCTCCTCTGCTTGTTACCCTGTTGATAATCAACCCACTTCCTACCATCAAGAGTGTCCTGAAATCTAAGCCCCCAACTCCCCTCAGACATATAATATTTTCCAGAATTGCAACTATTTTGCATTGTTATGTAGGGTAGTTTAGCTATTCTGTTGAGTTTTCTCTCTGTCGCAAACTTTACTATGCCAGGATAGGATTTTAACTTGACCATTGCAGACTGTGACATTTTGTGTTTTTCACAAAACAAAAGACCAGCGTTCCTCCGTGGCTGAATTCTGCCTCTACCCAGACAGAGAAACCAACTGTAGGCAGCTTTAAAATATCAGTTAGTCCCTGCATCTAGCCCTAAAGATTTCAGACATATTGGAAGTCAGACTCCCAATACCTTGGCATAGAAATACCCCTGTGCATGGCTTTTTTGGAACACCACATTGCACCCAGAGAGGTGCATTTGGGCTTCTGGCCTTTTCATTTTCGCACTAAGTTGCTTCCCCTCCTTAAGAATTTGCTTCCTTTGTTGATGCTTCTGGCATCCTCTACAGGTCACATGACACTATACATTATCCTGAACTTCTGGTCTTTCCAACCTCTATCAGTAATTCAGAGCCAAGAAGAGAACCCAGAGGAGAAACGTTCCCCTCTGTCTCCAGTCTCCCTCCAGGCATCTGGAGTTCCTCATGCAGCTGAGGTGGACAGGCTACGCAGCAACCGGCAAATGGGAAACAGGCCTGCATTCGGGTGGTCTGCTGCTCCTTGTCTGCTGTAGGCCAAGGAACGAATCAGTGAGCACTCACAGCTGTCTAGCAAGGAGGCCCACACATCTCCAGGGGAGACAGAGGTGGAGCAGTCTTCCTGGAGGGTGGCCACATGCCTCACCCTCTTCCCACAGCATCACCCAACAGCTGCCAAGGACAAGGGACTGTCTTTCTTCTCCAAGTTGGCCATGTTGAGTTGGCCAACAAAATCCACCTGAAGACTGTCCACACTCGCTGGACAGTCATTGTGGCTGAAAGCCCAATCAATCTGCAGTGAGGAATCACTTGATCATTCTGAGGACTGGAAAAGAAGAGGAACCAACAGTGGCTAGTTGGCTGCAGAGTGTGCCGTAGAGCCATAGTGTAGAAGAGGTCAAGGTAGCAACTCCTCTTCCCTGACAAATATTTGGAAACTACTTTCTATTTTAGGCTACTTTCCTGACTGTAAATTAAGATGGTTGGACTGGATCTTGGAATCCTGGAATATTAGAGAATGAGTGGTCAACGAAAGCAGCCCCCTCATATCACAGATGAGTAAACAGAGGCTGATTCTCATATTCAACATGTGTTTATTGACCCCTACTATATACCAGGCAGAGTGCCGGGTACTAGGAATAAAATGGTCAGCAGAAGCCTATACAGCCCCTCACCCCAAGGAGTCTGCGGTATTATGGAGGAAAGAAGACATTGATTGGATGATCACATATATGACTATTTAATACAAACAGATGAGTTCTGTAAAGAGGAACACGGTGGCATTAGGAACATATTTCTGGCACACCTGACCCAGTCAAGGCAGCCCCATAAGGCAATCCTTTTAGAGCTAAGATCTGAAGACAGTATAGGCTTTAACTAGATGAAGAGAAGTGGTGCTTGGGGAGAGGGGGAGGCAGTAAGAGAACATTTGCAAAAGCCCTGAGGCAGGAGAGAGCAGGGGACTTTCAAGAAAGTGAAAGTAGCCAGGACTGGAACAGAGAAAAGTAAGCAGAGATTGGAGCTAGATGAGACCAGAGATGGAAAAAAGGGGCTCATGCAGGCATAACTTTAAAGGATAAATGTGGTAGGTAGAATGCTAAGATGGTGCACAGGACTCCTACACCCTGCCATCCCCTCCTTTTGAATATAGGCAAACAGGACCTGTGACTATGAAGCAATATCAATCCTGAAGTTATGTTACATGAAATGGCAAAAGAAGTTTTTCAGGTATTATTGTGATCACTAATCTGTTGTCTTTGACTTCATCAAAAGGAAGATTATCCTAACCAGGCCTGACCTGACCAGGTGAACCCTTTAAAAGAACAAGAAGCAGCAGCAGACCTTCTCTGCTGACCTGGAAGATAGAAATGACCAAGCTGAGGACGTCTAGGGAGGAGCCATGTGACTGGATCCTGAGGGCAGCCTGCAGGGACCAAGTTTGACACCTGAGCATCAGTCAGCAAGTAAACAGGAATGCCTTCCATACAACCACAAACAAATGAGTTCTGCCAAATGCCTTGATGAGTTTGGAAGAGGAGCCCAAGCTCCAGGTAAGACCACAGCCCCAGCCAACACCGTGATTTCAACCTTGTGAGACCCTGAGCCGAGAACCCAGCTATTCCAAACCCATATTTCTGACCCAGAAGAAACTCTGAGGAAATGAATTGATGTCATTTTAAGTCCCTAAGTGTGTGGCAATTTGCTGTGCAACAATAGATACAAATATAACCATTCAAAGATTTTGGTATTTATCTTTAGGGCATTAGGAAGTTATTGGAGAATTTTAAAGAAATACCAGGAGGAAAGAACATAATCACACTGGATTTCTTTTTTTTTTTTTTTTTT